>NC_053025.1:37955062-38138580 GCF_003073215.2 Triticum urartu
GATCCTCGGTTCGAGGACTTTAAGGAGTCACTCAAAGCGATGACTTTCGAACCAGACTCATCATCTTCTGCATCCTGCCTTATGGCAAATGATGCTAAGGTAATTTAATGCTATCTATCTGAATCCACTGATGATGAATCTGGTGATGAATTTGGGCCCAGCTATGCAAAACTTGCTTCCCTTGTCACTAAACAACAGAAAGCTATGGAACATATTCAAAAACTGTTAGAAAAAAGCGATGACCTGTTGGACGCTGAAATGACTCGACCTTAGTCCTTAATTGAAGACATAAAAAAATCTTCATATTAAGTATGAGGAACTTGAAAGTCGTCATGAAACGCTCTCAACAACTCATGAAGAACTCGAGAAATTGAGAGCGGCTCATGAAGATCTTCAAAAGGAAAACGAGTCATTTCGCGCCGAACAGATCAGTTCAGCTCAGGAAGAATTTGAACCACCATGTCTTAAATGCATTGAGCGTGCCAACGATACTTCTGTTGCTGAATGCTCTACTGCTGCTACTGTTGCAATATCTTCAACTATTGATGTGGAAACTGACCCCTCTGCTGAGGACACCACTGCTATTGCTGATGAGAATGCTAGGTTGAAGACACTGCTTGAAACAGGGATGTACAAAAGTCTCAAAGGACATCAGACACTATGTGATGTCCTCAAAAGGCAGATCCTGAACCGAAACCCTAGGAAAGGGAGTGTTGGGTTCATAAGGAAAATGAATGATGATGGCTCTTACTGGAAACCTGAGCAGTACCCCAAAACCACATGGGTTGCTGCAAAGGGACCTTTAGTGGATCCATCCATTCTATCTGGCTTCACTTGTGCTAATCCCATTGTTATTGATGAATCCTTTGATGCAAACTATAAACTGTTTAAGAATCAGAATGGTGAAGTGTTTGCCAGGTATATTGGTACTAACTGCAGGAATGGGCCGCCTATGAAGAAGGTCTGGGTGCCGAAAAGGTGTTTGGAGAATCTTCCTATGAACGTCGTCATGACACCACAAGTGAAGAAGACAAATTCCAGACCACAGGCTTCATACGGCCCAAAGGCTTCATATAGACAGAGGACTCACCTGAGTCGCACTAATGCAAATGTTTTGCAGGGAAGCCATACTCAGGCCTATGAATATGAGCGCGGTTCATCAAACCGCCATGTTCATAAGACCAAGAACTATTCTGCTTATTCTTATGAGTACTATTGTCCACCTGCAAGACTTTTTGCTAGGGCTCCAAAGCCAAAGTTCTCAGATGCCGCACTTAGACTTATTGCTTCGAAGCCACCCCTGAAGATGTGGGTGGCTAAGAAAGCTTAACTCTCTTTTGCAGGGAAAGGTCTCCAGCCGAAAACCAAAATCGTCTGACACTATTGCTGGGGACCTTAAACATCTTGCAGGGCGCAAGATCAAATGCCCAAATGGTCTTATTATGTACTTTGTTTCTGAATCGCTTGCAACTTTTCCTATCAGTCCTAATCTCGATCTAAGCTTTAATAATCCACTGGTTCGTCAAATGTTTTTGCTTCACAATTCTCTTCATGAAGCCTATCCCCCTAACTGTACTGTAGGGTACGACACCAGCTGCTTCAGAATGGATATTGATAGTGGGTGTACAAATCACATGACTGGCAAGCGAAGCCTTCTCATGGACTCAACTTTACGTCCATCTGACAAAAGTCACATCACATTTGCCGACACTGGTAAAAGCAAGGTATTGGGTCTAGGTAGAGTTGCAATCTCAAAGGTACACATGGATAAAGTCATGCTTGTTGAATCCCTTGGTTTCAACTTAATGTCTGTCTCAATGCTTTGTGATTTAAACATGATTGTGATGTTTGGAAAATATCGTTGCCTTGTACTAATGGAATCTGACAAGTCTCTAGTGTTTGAAGGGTATAAAAAAGATGATTTGTATGTTGTAGATTTATCAGCAGGACCACAACTTGCAGTATGTCTTCTAGCAAAAGCTTCTGAATGCTGGCTCTGGCATCAAAGGCTAGGGCATGCTGGCATGAGGAACCTCCACACTCTTGCAAGGAAGAAGCATGTCATAGGCATCGAGGGCATCAAGTTCAAGAAGGATCACTTATGCGGTGCCTGTGAAGTAGGAAAGATGATGAGGGCCAAGCATCCCTCGAAGACAATCATGACAACGACTCAACCCTTCGAACTGCTACACATGGATCTTTTCGGTCCCACTCATTACTCAACTCTTACTACTACTGCTTGTCTCTATGGCTTTGTCATTGTTGATGATTATTCAAGATATACTTGGGTGCATATAATCCTTTACAAGACTAAAGTGCAGGATGTCTTCAGACGCTTCGCCAATCGAGCAATGAACAACTATGGCGCCAAGATAAAGCACATCAGAAGTGACAATGGCACTGAATTCCAAAACACTAGCCTTGATACATATCTTGATACTTTGGGCATCATACATGAATTCTCAGCTCCGTACACGCACAGCAGAATGGCATCGTCGAACGCTAGAACAGAACACTTATCGAGATGGCTCGAACAATGCTTGATGAATACAAGACTCCAAGAAAATTCTAGCCTGAAGACATTGACACTGCATGCCATATCATCAATCGTGTTTATCTTCACAAGCTTCTGAACAAGACATCCTATGAGCTCCTTACTGGCAAGAAGCCAAATGTCAGCTACTTCAAAGTATTTGGCGCCAAGTGCTGGATCAAGGATCCACATCACACTTCAAAGTTTGCACCAAAAGCACATGAGGGTTTTATGCTTGGATATGGAAAGGATTCTCACTCCTACAGAGTCTTCAATCTCTTTCATTACAAAGTGGTTGAAACAGTGGATGTGTGGTTCGATGAAACTAATGGCTCACAAAGAGAGCAACTACCAAATGTGCTAGATGAAGTTCCATCCAGTGAATCAATCAAACTTATGGGAACTGGAGAAATCATACCTTCTGAAGCTCAACCCGAAGAAGAACTTATCATCTCCGCACCTGATCAACTTGAAGATAATGCTCAGCATGAAGACAATCCCTCTAACAATGACAATGATCAGCAAAAGCAAAATCTTCATCCTATACATCCTCATGTTGCAAATGAAGTGCAGATTGAGAGAATAATCGATAGCATCAATGCACCAAGTCCACTCACTCGTTCAAGGGCAACTCAACTAGCAAATTTCTGTGGGCACTTCGCATTCGTCTCAATAACAGAACCCAAGAAAGTTGAAGAAGCCTTCATGGAACCTGAATGGATTCAAGCTATGCAAGAAGAGCTTCAACGGTTTCAGCTGAACAATGTGTGGGAACTGGTTAAGCGTCCTGATCCTCGGAAGCACATTATAATAGGCACCAAATGGATATATCACAACAAGCAAGATGAGCATGGTCAAGTTGTCAGAAACAAAGCTCGTCTCGTTGCTCAAGGATACACTCAAGTTGAAGGGATTGACTTCGATGAAACATTTGCTCCTGTGGCTAGACTTGAAGCCATACGCATACTGCTGGCCTATGGAAATCATCATAACATACTTCTATATCAAATGGATGTGAAGAGTGCCTTTCTCAATGGCAAGATTGAAGAAGAAGTGTATGTTGCACAACCGCCTGGCTTTGAAGATCCAAAACATCCTGACATGGTGTACAAGCTCAACAAGGCACTGTATGGCCTCAAACAAGCTCCTCGGGCTTGGTATGACACACTCAAAGACTTCCTGAAGAGCAAAGGCTTCAAATCTAGTTCCCTTGACCCCACTCTCTTCACGAAGAAAAATGATGGTCAACTGTTTGTGTGCCAAATATATGTGGATGACATTATCTTCGGCTGCACCAATCAGAAATACAGTGAAGAGTTTGGATATATGATGCAAGAGCAATATCAGATGTCAATGATGGGTGAGCTGAAGTTCTTCCTTGGTCTTCAAATACGTCGGCAACGCAACGACATCTTTATATCTCAAGAGAAGTATATCAAAGATTTCCTAAAGAAGTTTGGTATGCAAGACTGCAAAGGCTTCACGACGCCAATGCCAGCCAAACATCATCTGGGTCCCGACGACAATGGTAAAGAGTTCGACCAAAAGGTATACCGCTCCATGATTGGTTCTTTACTTTATCTATGTGCATCTAGGCCAGATATTATGCTTAGTGTTTGCATGTGTGCTCGATTCCAAGCGGAACCAAAGGAATCGCATCACTTAGCTGTGAAGCGAATTCTTCGATATTTGGCTTACACCCCAACTCTAGGATTATGGTATCAAAAGGGCTCAGAGTTTGATTTGGTTGGTTTCTCGGATGCTGATTATATTGGTGACAAGGTGGATCGCAAGTCTACATCAGGCACATGTCATTTTCTGGGACGATCACTTGTATGTTGGTCTTCAAAGAAGCAGAACTGTGTATCTCTCTCTACTGTTGAATCTGAATACATTGCTGCTGGATCTTGCTGCGCTCATCTGAAGCAAGTGCTACTCTACTGCGACAACTAAAGCGCCATCAAGATTGCCAACAACCCAGTTCAGCACTCGAAGACAAAGCACATTGAAATTTTTCATCACTTTCTCAGGGATCATGTTGTGAAGGAAGATATTGATATCATACACATCAACACTGAAGAGCAATTGGCAGATATCTTCACCAAGCCCTTGGATGAGAAGAGATTTTGCAAGTTACGGTGTGAGCTAAATATCTTGGAATCCTCAAATGTCCTGTGATCAGGCACACATCCTAACACTTATGCATATTGATGACTTAGATGTGCAACACACGAAGTAAAGTATATCTTCAATCAATGAAGACATACATTCTAAGTGTGAATACATTAATGTGGAATTTGACTTTGGAGCGCCACAATAATTGTGCGCCGTGTCTGGGTCTAATACTTCCTATACGGTGGGTAACGCCACCACCAAATTCTTCTATTTAAAGTGTTTTACCCATGGCGTTACATTTGCCATGTCTTCACATTTTGTTTGTCTTCATTCTCAACTTGTCCTCATGATTATCTTCACTATGTTGGTTTGATTATCTTTTTCACATATATATATATATATACATAGTGTTTTGTCCTCTACAACATTCACTTATAGCTATGTCTTCTTGTTGAATCTTTTGAACTAAGTGAATGTGATCGGACCCTAACCTCTCTATGCTCTCTATCTCAAACTCTATCTCTCCAAATCATATGCATTCTATTGAAACTGTCGAATGTCTTCTCTGCGTCCTTGTCAGCAGAAGATACAGAGACAAACATTAAGTCTGTTTTCAATGCCAATTCCTTCACCTGAAACCCGTAGAAGTGGGAACGACCACCCGACAATCCAGGCGTGCATGGGAACATGGAACAACCTCCGGTATGCTGCATGATGGCCACATGTTCTTTAGATGTGAATCGCCAGGGGCACTTGTGTAATAATGATGTGCCGTCTCTGTCCCTATAAATACACGCCTCACCACAGTCATTATCCTCTCTTCCACTCTCGCACGAACCCTAGCGCCACCGCTAGCCCTCGACAACGCCGGCGACGAAGCGCTTAGCTGCCGCGACCTCTCCGACGCCGTCTTCACGCCGGCTGCGGACATCGTCTTCTCCGCCGTTGCCATAGGTGTCCTCCGTCGCCAAGTTAGGGCACAGACGATCGAACTTCTCGGCCTCCTCTTCCACTCTGTCTAGCAGTTCCTTGTGTGGTAAATAAAACTTCCTTTTTACGGCCCCTTTGATCCTACAGATTCATCACTTTCTACCACAAGCAGTTTTTGTTCACACATGTTGGATCCACTTCATACTGCATCTCATATTATGCCTAGTATGTTCACTTATGCTTCACAAAGTAGTTAGTTTCCTCACTTGTACTGATCTGTGGATTCGTACAAATCTGGAACCAACTCCTTATCTATGAGTGAATGTCTTCGCACGATGAGGTCAATGTCTTCTAAACTGATTTATCTTCAAAATCTTCTGAGAATGCATATGACCTCTTCCCCTTCCCTCGCACCTTAATGCTATCACAGGTACATGTCCGTGGGAGAATCCCTTGGTTCTCATAGTCTGCATTCATTTGCAGAATTCTTACAGCATCATATAAATTCTCCCGAAGCCAGTTCCTGTTTGTCCAGCAAGCGAAAGCCCTTGAAGCCTTTGAACGTATTGAAGCCATTCAGTTTAAAGTTCATGGCTGCAGAGAAATCAGCAAGGAAGGGTGGCAGAAAGCGTCGAGGTGAAACATCAAGAGATCTGCCCGATGACCTCTCAGAACTGTACAAGACAGATCCAGAAGAGGATTACAATCAGCGCAAGACACGAATCCAACGGATTCGATGATATTGGGTAGAACAGTGGTTCAAGTACAGGTTTGTGACAAAGGAATATGCTGAGAAGAATGCCATCAAGCGACCATGGGGAGACATCCTATACAAAAATCTTCAACCCAGGTCCAAAGATGAAGCCATTGAACAAGGCTTCTATCCCTGCATGGTCCGTGGACCACAGCCTGCTGATGCTGACCCATCGTCACTACTATGGTGTCGTGACAACAATCTGTTCAAGCGCAACTTCCAGTTTGCCCAGAATTCGGCGAAGCAGAACAAGAAGTCTTTGGGACTAGACTTCAACCCTGGTCCCTCTGCTCCCCGTGCCGATGGCACCCGCGAAGCTAAACCCAATCTTGTTGGGCCCTTCTACAATCTGGAAGGTCTCATCACTCACACCGTGGTTCAAGGGACAACTGTGGATGAGCCTGCAGATGACGCTGAATCTAATGAAGCGCCTGCAGCGCCGAAGCCAAAGAAACTGAAGCAACCTAAAGCTTCAAAGCCTGCCTCAGCCCCAAAAATCTCACGGGCAAAGCCACTGGCTACTGCACCTCCTGAAGACAGTGTGCAGTCTGAAGATCTGTCACGTATCTCCAAGCCCCCGAGAGTCAAGATGCCTCTGCCACACACCAGCCAAGAACTGACTGCTGCTGCCATTCTGCGCAACGATGCCATTGATCTGTCTAGTGATGAAGATCTGGCAGATGACGCTCTTGAGCAACTGATCAAGAGCAAAGAAGAAGCAGAAATCTTCAACAATTTGCCTCTCTTTGACGTGGCAATCATCCACGACTTCATCGATGAGTGGTTTGAAACGCCCAACCTCAGCTTTGAAGACCTGCAACTTCCCATTGGCCTCAGTGTCACCTTCCATGGCGCCATTGCTTCAGAGCTAGCTCTAGCTCAGCGCATCGTCGAACTGAAGCAAAAGATTGATTTTGAGAAAGCTCAGTTCAAGAAGCATATGGCCAAGCTCAGCGTGCAAGAGGTCAAGAACTTCAAGATTATGCTGCACGAGCTCAAGGAAGCCTTTCTCAAGAAGCGTGAAGAAGCTCAAGGTTCTCGTGAGTGCATGAAGAGCCTGGCTGACAAGTGTGTGCAAGCCTACAATGAGGCTGAGAAGCACAAGGCCCTTGGGCGTCCTGGCATCGACCCCAGGATGGCTGCAAAGCAGCAGAAGAAGAAGCCCGCTATGGCCGAACCCGACGCATCAAGGCAGGAAGCACATCCTATTGTCTTCCTAGCCAGCATGACCACCTCGAAGCCAAAGGCCAGGTCAACCGCTTCAGAACTGAAGAAGACGAGGACTGCTGAGGCTGAAGTGAGAAAGAGGAAACATCCTGAAGCCTCTGCTACTACTCCCTCCCAGAAGAAGCGCAAGACCAAGAAGGATCGGGCTGCTCCCACAGAGCCCTTAATTGTTGAACCTATCTCCATGGTTCGCCCTGCCGCTGAACATCAAGAGTGCCAACTGACTGTCCATGAGCCTCCTTTCACAGAGGCTCATGAAGCTGAAGATATTCCAGCTGCTGATCCCACCGCAGCTGAAGACATTGGTCACCATGACCATGTTGAAGATGATGTAGTACTTCCTCAGATCGAGCACGAACAAGAATCATCGCCTGTGCTTACGCACAATGAACTCATCCGCATTGGTCGTCCTCTGACGCCAATTGCTCAGGATGCAACATGGGCTGATCACCCACAACAACAACAAGTCACACCACCCCAGCAAGAAGAAGATGATGACTTTGAGGCCCAGCCAACTCCATCTCCAAAGGCGTCGCTTGCGTTACGCAGGCTTCGCAAAGGACCAAGGTCTCAAGTCTCCGAGTCTGACGCTAAAACTGCTGAAGACATTCCGACTGCATTAGCCAATGACACCCAAGAAGAAGAACGTATTCCTACTCCCCCAACTAATGAAGAAGCTGTTCTCGAGGAGAACGTGTTTGTGCCCGACCCTCCAGCTCATCAAGTGGAGGTAGAAAATCTTCAGGCTGCCACCACCAACACCGATGAAGCCACTGACGTTGTCATGGCTGAAGCAAATGTGGAGCCTCCACGAACCCAAGAACCAGAAGTCAGCGAAGCCAATAATGATACTGCTTCTGTTCCTGCGCTTGCTGCTGGTCCTCAGTTTGACTATCATATTGAGCATAGGCCTCAGGTACAGAAGCCAATGCCAAGGTTGCCCAGGTTTCCAGGTCCTGCAACAACACCTGGATTCTTCAATGTCAACGGCTTCAAAGCAGACAACACCTTCTTCAATAGCTCCAAGAACCCCTACTCAAGGGAACGAATATCTTCGGATCGGTTCTGGAGCTATCCGCAGCGAAGCTATTACTCCTGCATTCTGTACAATCAAGGTCGCATCTTCCCACATATGCGTCTTGACACAAAAGCAATAGCTGGTCTACCCTGTCTGGAAGAAGCTCTAGATTGCTTCAAAGAGGTTGGATTGTTGCCTTTCGTCACCGACCAAGAGCACTGGAACGAAGAGTTGTTGCTCCAATTTTATGCCACACTTCACATACGTGGTTACAACAGAGATCCGAAGACTTGGGTCCTTGAGTGGATGACAAGAAATGTTCATCATGAAGCCAAAGCCTTTGATATTATTGAGCTCACTGGTCTGCCCACTCCTGGAGATCTCTATGAACCTGGATGTCAACTTCACAGTGAAGCTATGGAAAGCATCTTTCAGAAGCCTGAACCGAACATGAGCCAGATGCTTAGTATGATGAAGCCTTTGCCACAAGATGCTGCATATCCTAAGGAGTTCTTTGTTGAAGACCTTGAGTATCTGCCAAGGACTATCTATCACATCATAAAGCGAACTCTCTGGCCCATCAAAGGACATTCTCCACATGCAAAGCTAGAAGGTGCAATGAAGACTTTGGTCTTCTATATTCTTCATGGCAAATGCTTCAATGCACAGGACTTTTTCATCCGCCAACTTGCTGCATCAGGATTTGATCTTTTTGGCTTGAAGTTCTACGCTCCATGGATAATGCGGCTGATTAAACTCCACTCAGCTATCTCATATCAGCCATCTGCTCGCAATCATCGGATCTTTCTGCCTGATGTGGATATGTCCATTGAAGCCATTTATCCTGAGCCTGCCAAGGAACCTCTTAGTCTTCAGGATGCGGAGCATCAAAGTTTCACCCAGAACATTGAACGAGTTGAAGCAGTCACTCGTGTTTATCCTCTGGCTGGTACTACACGTGCACCTCATCGTGCTCTTACTGAAGCCACTGAAAGCACTATTGCCCAACAACCCAAGAAGGGATCTCGTGTTCTCAATGACCGAGAGCTTCTGGTTGCTCTTCATCAGAAACAGGATAGGCATCATGACTGGCTGAAGCGCCAAATGCAAAGCCTCTTGGTGGATGTCAACCGCATTCGCAATCTTGCCACCAAGAATGCCTTTGTTGCCCATGAAACTTGTCGGCGTACATGGAAAGGGCTGACGCTTATGTGCTCTAAGGATGATCTTCAAGAGGATGGCTTCTCTGAACGCTTCCAGTTTGACTCCACACCTCCCCGAAGGGCTGTGCTGCGACGAACTCCATCTCTTGAAGACTCTGAGTGTTCTTCATCTGCGGCAACTGTGAATGCCAGAGTGATCGAGGACGAAGATGATGCCACTTTACCGCCCCCTACTTTTGCACGCCTCGACACTGCCCCAAGTTCTTCTGCACCACCAAACACCACCGACGACCCTGCTGCTTCACCTACTCTTCGTGGGAACGAGTAGATGCTCTATGTGTTCAAACCTTTTTGGTCCTCACTTACAAAAGGGGGAGAAGCTTATGAGTTTGATAGTCTTCAAGCGGGTCCATATGGGCGGTTACTTTATGTTTTGCCTAGTGTTTACAACTCTTGTTTTGATACATTTGGTACTTTGAGTTGTAACACTTAAACTCAATGGTCGTCTACTACTTATTTGCTATTTTGTGATGTGATGATAAATTCCGCATGTGCGACGATAAATTCCGCACTTAGATCATTTTGCAGACGTCCATTTGTCATTATGCATGTCATTATCTTCACATACCTTTCGTGCATGATGAATTGTCATCATAAGTTGAAGAGGATCTCCACAAGTACAACCTGCCATGTGCATTTGCATTCCAAAAGCAAAATTACTTATATGCACATCTTCAGGGGGAGCCCTTGCAAATTATGAAGACAATTCCTTATCCTTTACAATTTCACATATTATATTCCCCGTTGAAAACTTCAACTAGTTTGTCATCAATCACCAAAAAGGGGGAGATTGTAAGTGCATCTAGTGCCACCCCTAGTTGGTTTTGGAGTATTGACGACAAATCTAGTTGAGGGACTAATGTGTTTGTGAGAATTGCAGGATAACACAGGTAGAAGTCCCTCATTGATTCGGTTTTCCTACCAGAGATGACCCCTAAAAATGTATGAAGACATTGAAGTCAAAGGTGGTAAGAGAAGACATTCACCGTGAAGACTATGACAAGAGAAGACATCGCATGAAGACTATGGAGCGCGAAGACTTAGATCTTTCGTAGTTCTTTTTATTCTTTGTTGAGTCATAGGAACCACCGTACTGTTAAGTGGGGTCCAAGAAAACCAGTCAGAATGACTGAAGTGATGCTTAACCAAAATCCTATGTCTTCGAGTGAAGACTATGAGAGCGAATCTTGTTCAGAGGTGGACAAGTCAGCTTTGCTTGTAGCCCAAGTAAAGTTGCCGTGTGTGTTTGAAATCTGGCCATTGGAACACGTGTCAGTTCCTTAGCGACCCAGGGTCATTTCGGACAAATCAGGTCAGGTTGCCTAGTGGCTATAAATAGCCCACCCCCTACAACCATAAACGGTTGGCTTCTCAGAGTTAAAGTACGGCTTTTGTCGTTTGAGAGCAACCCACCTCGAAGCCTTTGAGAGAGAA
The DNA here is from genome assembly GCF_003073215.2 of Triticum urartu. Lineage (NCBI taxonomy): Eukaryota > Viridiplantae > Streptophyta > Magnoliopsida > Poales > Poaceae > Triticum > Triticum urartu. The sequence goes on from NC_053025.1 coordinate 37,966,297, forward strand.
TTCCTTGAGAGGATAAAGCCCTAACCACCCAGAGCCAAAGAGTGTTAGGCATCACTTAAGTCTTCTTGTCTGTGTGATCTGAAGACTTATTACACTTGAGGACTGTGAATCCTCCAGCCAGTTAGGCGTCGCGTTCTGAGCATCCAAGAGTCATTGAGGATCGCTGGTGAACGAAGTCTGTGAATGTTTCGAAGTTTACCTTGAAGACTTACCAGAGTGATTGGGCGGGGTCTGTGTGACCTTAGCTCAAGGGGAATACGGTGAGGACTAAGTGTTTTGAGCTGCATGCTCAGGACTAAGTGTCCAGGACGGAGTGTCCTCAGGTTTAAATACCTATCCGCCCTAACCAGACGTACAACTGTCACAGCAGTTGGAACTGGTGTACCAAACCTTTGTCTTCGTCACGCACACTGGTTCTATCCTTCTCATCTCTTTATCTAGTTACAGTTGGCTCGTGTAAAGTGACTGCCTATTTGCTTTATCTATTTGTCTTCACTGTGTACCTGATCCTCACTGCCTAGCTACTATTAGTCATTGTGGTTTCACTTCATTGAATGCTTGACTATTGTCTGACTAGTGTAGTCTATCTTCCGCTGCATGGAAATAGGTTCATTTCTATCATTTGTCTTCAAAACTCCCATGTTTTGAAGACATTCATAAAATTCGCCTATTCACCCCCCTCTAATCGATATAACACACTTTCAGAGATCAAGGTGTCAAGCTGGTGACGATGGTGATCATGACGGTGCTTTGGAGATGGAGATCAAAGGCACAAGATGATGAAGGCCATATCATATCACTTATATTGATTGCATGTGATGTTTATCCTTTATGCATCTTATTTTGCTTAGTTCGACAGTAGCATTATAAGATGATCTCTCACTAAATTTCAAGGTATAAGTGTTCTCCCTGAGTATGCACCGTTGCTACAGTTCGTCGTGCCGAGACACCACATGATGATCGGGTGTGATAACTCTACGTTCACATACAACTGGTGCAAGCCAGTTTTGCACACGCGGAATACTCGGGTTAAACTTGACGAGCCTAGCATATGTAGATATGGCCTCGGAACACTGGAGACCGAAAGGTCGAGCGTGAATCATATAGTAGATATGATCAACATATTGACGTTCACCATTGAAAACTACTCCATCTCACGTGATGATCGGACATGGTTTAGTTGATTTGGATCACGTGATCATTTAGATGACTAGAGGGATGTCTATCTAAGTGGGAGTTCTTAAGTAATATGATTAATTGAACTTTAATTTATCATGAACTTAGTCCTGATAGATTTGCATAACTATGTTGTAGATCAATATCTCGCGATGTAGCTCCCCGTTTTTTGATATGTTCCTAGAGAAAAACTATGTTGAAAGATGATAGTAGCTATGATCTGGACTAGGTCCATGATCTGAGGATTATCCTCATTGCTGCACAAAAGAATTATGTCCTTGATGCACCGCTAGGTGATAGACCTATTGCAGGAGCACATGCATACGTTATGAACGTTTGACAAGCTCGGTATCATGACTACTTGATAGTTTAGTGCACCATGCTTTACGTCTTAGAACCGGGACTTCAAAAATGTTTTGAACGCCACAGAGCATGTAAGATGTTCCAAGAGTTGAAATTGGTATCTCATACTCATGCCCGTGTCAAAATGTATGAGACCTCTGACAGTACTTTGCCTACAAGATGGAGGAGAATAGTTCAACGAGTGAGCATGTGCTCAGAATGCCTGAGTACTACAATCACTTGAATCAAGTGGGAGTTAATCCTCCTGATAAGATAGTGATTGACAGAGTTCTCTAATCACCAAGTTACAAGAACTTCATGATGGACTGTAATATGCAAGGGATAATGGAAACGATTCCCAAAGCTCTTCGTGATGCTGAAATCGGCGAAGGTAGAAATCAAGAAAAAGCATCAAGTGTTGATGGTTGTCAAGACCACTAGTCAAGAAAAAGGGCAAGGGGAAGAAAGGGAACTTCAAGAATAATGTCAAGCAAGTTGACACTCCCATGAAGAAGCCCAAAGCTAGACCCAAGCCTGAAACTGAGTGCTTCTACTGCAAAGGAAATGGTCACTTGAAGTGGAACTGCCCTAGATACTTGGCGGATAAGAAGGATGGCAAAGTGAACAAAGGTATATTTGATATACATGTTATTGATGTGTACTTTACTAGTGTTTATAGCAAACCCCTCAGCATTTGATACTAGTTCAGTTGCTAAGAGTAGTAGCTCGAAACGGGAGTTGAAAAATAAACAGAGACTAGTTGAGGACGAGGTGACGATGTGTGTTGGAAATGATTCCAAGGTTGATAGAATCACCATCGCACACTCTCTTTACCTTCGGGATTAGTGTTGAACCTAAAATAAATGTTATTTGGTGTTTGCATTGAGCATAATATGATTGGATCATGTTTATTGCAATATGGTTATTCATTTAAGTCAAAGAATAATTGTTATTCTGTTTTCATGAATAAAACCTTCTGTGGTCATACACCCAAGGTGAATGGTTTATTGAATCTCGATCGTAGTAATACACATATTCATAATATTGAAGCCAAAAGATGCAAAGTTAATAATGATAGTGCAACCTATTTGTGGCACTGCCGTTTCGGTCATATTGGTCTAAAGCGCATGAAGAAACTCCATCCTGATGGACTTTTGGAATCACTTGATTATGAATCACTTGATGCTTGCGAACCATGCCTCATGGGCAAGATGACTAAGACTCCGTTCTCCGGAATAATGGAGCGAGCAACTGACTTATTGGAAATAATACATACTGATGTATGCAATCCGATAAGTGTTGAGGCTCGCGGCAGGTATCATTATTTTCTGACCTTCACAGATCATTTGAGCACATATGGGTATATCTACTTGATGAAACATATGTCTGAAACATTTGAAAAGTTCAAAGAATTTCAGACTGAAGTGCAAAATCATCATAACAAGAAAATAAAGTTTCTACGATCTGATCGCGGAGACAAATATTTGAGTTACGGGTTCGGTCTTCAACTAAAACAATGTGGAATAGTTTCACAAATTCATGCCACCTGGAACACCACAACATAATGGTGTGTCCAAACGTCATAACCATACATTATTGGATATAGTGCAATCTATGATGTCTCTTATCGATTTACCACTATTGTTTTGGGGTTATGCATTAGAGACAGCTACATTCACATTAAAATAGGGCACCGCCTAATCCATTGAGATGACACCCTATGAATTATGGTTTAGCTAGAAACCAAAGCTGTCATTTCTTAAAGTTTGGGGTTGTGATGCTTATGTGAAAAAGTTTCAGCTTGATAAGCTCAAACACAAATCGGAAAAGTGCATCTTCATAGGTGTCTGCGATGGTGTTTGTTGAGTTGGCATAGATCGAGATTAGGATTTGTCACTCCGATTGTCGGAGAGGTATCTCTAGGCCCTCTCGGTAATGCACATCACTATAAGCCTTGCAAGCAATGTGATTAATGAGTTAGTTGTGGGATGATGCATTACGGAACTACTAAAGAGACTTGACGGTAACGAGATTGAACTAGGTATTAAGATACCGACGATCGAATCTCGGGCAAGTAACATACCGATGACAAAGGGAACAACGTATGTTGTTATGCAGTTTGACCAATAAAGATCTTCGTAGAATATGTAGTAACCAATATGAGCATCCAGGCTCCGCTATTAGTTATTGACCGGAGATGAGTCTCGGTCATGTCTACATAGTTCTCGACCCGTAGGGTCCGCACGCTTAACATTTTGTGACGATCAGTATTATAAGTTTATGTGTTTTGATGAACCAAAGGTAGTTCGGAGTCCCGGATTTGATCACGTACATGACGAGGAGTCTTGAAATGGTTGAGATGTAAAGATCGATATATTGGAAGCCTATGTTTGGACATCGGAATGGTTCCAGATGAGTTCGGGCATTTTTCGGAGTACCGGGAGGTTACCGGAACCCCCGGGGAGTATATGGGCCTTATTGGGCTTTAGGGGAAAGAGAGAGGGGCTGCCTAGGGCAGGCCACGCTCCCCCAAGGCCTAGTCCGAATTGGACTAGGGGGGAGGGGCGGCGCCCCCTCCTTCCTTCTCTTCTCTCCTTCCCTTCCTTCTCTCCTACTCCTACTTGGAAAGGAGGGAATCCTACTCCCGGTGGGAGTAGGACTCCCTAGGGCGCGCCATAGTAGAGGGCCGACCCTCCCCCTTCTCCACTCCTTTATATACGGTGGAGGGGGGCACCCCATAGACACACAAGTTGATCATTCATCTCTTAGCCGTGTGCGGTGCCCCCCTCCACCATAATCCACCTCGGTCATATCGTAGTGGTGCTTAGGCGAAGCCCTGTTCCGGTAGTATCATCATCACCGTCATCACGTCGTCCTGCTGATGAAGCTCTCCCTCGACACTCTACTGGATCGTGAGTTCGTGGGACATCACCGAGCCGAACATGTGCAGATCGCGGAGGTGTCGTACCTTCGGTGCTAGGATTGGTCGATCGTGAAGACGTACAACTACATCAACCGCGTTGTCATAACACTTTTGCTTACGGTCTACGAGGGTACGTGGAAAACACTCTTCCCTCTCGTTGCTATGCATCACCATGATCTTGCGTGTGCGTAGGAATTTTTTTGAAATTACTGCATTCCCCTACAGTGGTATCCGAGCCAGGTTTATGGGTAGATGTTATATGCGCGAGTAGAACACAAAGGAGTTGTGGGCGTGGGTATATACATATTGCTTGCCGTCACTAGTTGATTCTTGATTCGACGGTATTGTTGGATGAAGCGGCCCATACCGACATTACGCGTACGCTTACGCGAGACTGGTTCTACCGACGTGCTTCACACACAGGTGGCTGGTGGGTGCCAGTTTCTCCAACTTTAGTTGAATCGGATTCAATGAACATGGTTCTTTCTGAAGATCAAAAAGCAATCACTATACCACATTGTGGTTTTTGATGCGTAGGTAAGAACGGTTCTTGCTCAGCCCGTACCAGCCACGTAAAACTTGCAAGAACAAAATAGAGGACGTCTAACTTGTTTTTGCAGGGCATGTTGTGATGTGATATGGTCAAGACATGATGCTAAATTTTATTGTATGAGATGATCATGTTTTGTAACACAGTTATCGGCAACTGGCAGGAGCCATATGGTTGTCGCTTTATTGTATGAAATGCAATCGCCATGTAATTTCTTTACTTTATCACTAAGCGGTAGCGATAGTCGTAGAAGCAATAGTTGGCGAGACGACAACGATACTTCGATGGAGATCAAGGTGTCAAGCCGGTGACGATGGTGATCATGACGGTGCTTTAGATATGGAGATCAAAGGCACAAGATGATGATGGCCATATCATATCACTTATATTGATTGCATGTGATGTTTATCCTTTATGCATCTTATTTTTCTTAGTTCGACGGTAGCATTATAAGATGATCTCTCACTAAATTTCAAGATATAAGTGTAGCGACCCGACCTCAAACGGTCAAGTCTCTGTGCTTCAGTGTCATCCCTGGATCGCTAATGCTGACACACACAGTACTCGAAGGATTTATAACAGAGTAGCAATCACACACTTATTACATCGGTTGTCTCAAAAGAGAACTTATTACAATAATATGGCTTAAGGTCATCTAATACGATAACAATGGAAGGCTTGGAAGATAAAGTGAGTCCATCAAATCCAACGACATAGCTGAGCTGCACGGCAACGACCTAATGAACCTTACTCCTCGTCTGAAATGTCTGCAACATAATACGTTGCAGCCCGAAAACGGGTCAGCACATGGAATATGCTGGCAAAGTAACACAGTAGAGCAGGAACAGAATAATGCTATCACTACATGCATATATGGCTGGTGGAAAGCTCTATGGTTACAGTTTTTGCGAAAAGCCAATTTTCCCTACAATAAAGGAATAGATTTTTATTTAACTATCATGGTAGTTGAAACATCATTGAGAAGGTTCCTCCAACTCAATCCCAATTAAAGTGATTAACAACCCAACAATATTAATTAAGAGTGGTGAGATACTTAAGATACTCCAAGTACTAGATACTCAAGATTGTCCATAACCGGGGACACTGCTGACCATGATTAGTTTATACACTCTGCAGAGGTTTGCGCACTTTTCCCCACAAGACTCGATCGCCTCCGTTGGATTTCTCGCACTACATGATGTTTGAGAAACGGATGACCGAGACACAGTCTTTCAGAAACATTAACTCTCTACTCCGGGTAGACCATACCAAACCTACAAACCCACTACCTGCTGATCTACCTCTTCAAGAGCTTCACGTAACTTACTCAACTATGCTAGAGCCCATAATAGCTTGTGGCTGCACACGGAAGTTTCTACCATGAATAATCTCAGTTCCCTTTGAGCCTGGGTGGCGGTCCATAGGAAGATCACACGGGTACTCCGGGATTTCCAAAAAAATACAGGCAACACTGGGTACTCCAGGTGCCTCAATCCACCCAGATGTAAATTTTAGTTGCCACCTTAAGTTGAACCATTAATTCACAATCTCATATCGGTCATGGATTTCACTCACCCAAACCACGTCTACGAGCATAGCATAGCAATATAAGCAACACGTAGAATTAACTCCCCAGGGTTTGAATGTAACAGGGCAATAGGTTCTACCTCATAAACTACTTCCCAACACACAAGTTAATGTAGTCCTAACCATGCAATGTTTGAGGATTGGAGCTAATGCATAAAAACTGGGTGATAAAGGGATATGATCAAAGTGTTACTTGCCTTGCTGACAATCCGCGAAACCTAGGGACTCGTAGTAGCATGCTTCACACTCCGGGAATTCTATCACAAACAAACAACAGCATACATAAGCAACAAGCAGAGATGCACGGGAAAAACTCAAATAAGAAGATCTAACCGGAAAGTTCAACTTAAGAACTCCGGTTTGCAAAAAGAATCAAACCAAACAGAGCAACGAAACTCAAACGGCGAAAGAAACAAGATCCGTTTACTAATCTGAACTAAGGTCAAATTTTACAGTACCAAAATCTTGTTCAAGTTGGTTAAGCGGAAAGAGGGTCTCGAGACTAAGATCTAGGCATTTGAATCGCCTAATTCCGACTAACGAGCGAAAAGGTAAACTGAAACGAAAATCGGATCAAAAATCACGATCGAGAATAATCGCGGAAAAATCTGATAAAAGAAAACTGACGAATAGACTAACGAACGAGCGTTCGTTAGCTGTAACTAACGGGCGAAAACCGTTCGTTAAAACGAATGTACGGACGAACATCCGCTAAATAAAAGAACCGGGAAAAACCGGCGAACCGATCTAAAAAAACGAACTAGGGGTTTATCAAAAAATGAATCGGTTTTCTTAAAAAAACCGGGTGACGGCGAACGGCGCGTTACCTCTCCGGCGAGGCGGGGCTCGGGCGGCGGGGCAGCGGGCTTGCGGGGCGGCGGGGAGAGGTGGCGCGGCGAGGGGCGGCGGCGGCGGCGTTGCAGCGGCGGCGGCGAGGCGCGGGAGCGGGCGGCGCGGCTTGAGAGGCGGCGGCGCGGCTCGGCTCAGGCTGCGGGGCGGCGGGGTTTGGTGGTGGTTGCGGCGGGGTGGTGCGGTATATAAGGGGGGGAGAGGTGGCTTGGAGGAGGGGGCAAGGCGGCGGCGGTGGAGGAGTCCGGCTCGGACTCCGATCCGAGTCGGGGCGATGGCGCGCGTGACTCCGCGCGGGAGACGGCGGCGGCGGCGGTTGGGCCGGCCCGGCTGGGTTTGGCCCAGTCGGCGCTTAGGAGTTCCCTTTTTTTAAATAATTCCGTCGAACAGAAAATAAATCCTAGAAAATAAAATAAAAATCTAAAAATGCCAAAATAAAATTTCACCGTCTAAATAAAATATTTAGAACAAGATGAACATTTTCTTGGCCCTAAATGCAGTTTTGAAAAACGTGCAATTTTTCTAATGCAAACAAAATTGCAATAAAATCCAAATAAAATCAAATAAATGATTTTAATATTTTTTCCTCCAATATTTCATTTATTTTGGAGAAGTCACATTATCTCCTCTCATATATGTTTAATTATGAAATATTTTTGGAGAGAAAAATAATTAAAACCAAAATCCTCGTTTCACTATTTGATAAAAATCAAATAAGGAAACCGGGAAATCCCCAACTCTCTCGGTGGGTCCTTGAGTTGCTTAGGATTTCGAGGATTGCTGAACGAAAATGCAATAAAATATGATATGCAAGAATGACCTATGTATAACATTCCAAATTGAAAAATTGGGATGTTACAATAAGTGTTCTCCCTGAGTATGCACCGTTGCTACAGTTCATCGTGCCGAGACACCACATGATGATCGGGTGTGATAAGCTCTACGTTCACATACAACGGGTGCAAGCCAGTTTTGCACACGCGGAATACTCGGGTTAAACTTGAAGAGCCTAGCATATGCAGATATGGCCTCAGAACACTGGAGACCGAAAGGTCGAGCGTGAATCATATAGTAGATATGATCAACATAATGATGTTCACCATTGAAAACTACTCCATCTCACGTGATGATCGGACATGGTTTAGTTGATTTGGATCATGTGATCATTTAGATGACTGGAGGGATGTCTATCTAAGTGGGAGTTCTTAAGTAATAGGATTAATTAAACTTAATTTATCATGAACTTAGTCCTGATAGTTTTTGCATATCTATGTTGTAGATCAATAGCTCGCGTTGTAGCTCCTATATATTTTCGATATGTTCCTAGAGAAAACTAAGTTGAAAGATGATAGTAGCAATGATGTGGACTGGGTCCATGATCTGACGATTATCCTCATTGCTGCACAGAAGAATTATGTCCTTGATGCACCGCTAGGTGATAGACCTATTGCAGGAGCATATGCAGACGCTATGAACGTTTGACAAGCTCGGTATCATGACTACTTGATAGTTTAGTGCACCATGCATTACGGCTTAGAACCAGGACTTCAAAAATGTTTTGAACGCCACGGAGCATATAAGATGTTCCAAGAGTTGAAATTGGTATCTCATACTCATGCCCATGTCAAAAGGTATGAGACCTCTGACAGTACTTTGCCTACAAGATGGAGGAGAATAGCTCAATGAGCAAGCATGTGCTCAGAATGTCTGAGTACTACAATCACTTGAATCAAGTGGGAGTTATTCTTCCCGATAAGATAGTGATTGACAGAGATCTGTAGTCACTATCACCAAGTTACTAGAACTTCGTGATGAACTATAATATGCAAGGGATAATGGAAATGATTCCCAAAGCTCTTCACGATGCTGAAATCGGCGAAGGTAGAAATCAAGAAAAAGCATCAAGTGTTGATGGTTGACAAGACCACTAGTTTCAAGAAAAATGGCAAGGGAAAGAAAGTGAACTTCAAGAAGAATGGCAAGCAAGTTGCCACTCCCATGAAGAAGCCCAAAGCTAGACCCAAGCCTGAAACTGAGTGCTTCTACTGCAAAGGAAATGGTCACTGGAAGCGGAACTGCCCCAACATAGGTATATTTGATATACATGTTATTGATGTGTACTTTACTAGTGTTTACAGCAACCCCTCGGTATTTGATACCGGTTCAGTTGCTAAGAGTAGTAACTCGAAACAGGAGTTGCAAAATAACTAGAGACTAGTTAAGGACGAGGTGACGATGTGTGTTGGAAGTAATTCCAAGGTTGATACGATCACCATCGCACACTCCCTCTACCTTCGGGATTAGTATTGAACCTAAATAAATGCTATTTGGTGTTTGCGTTGAGCATTAATATGATTAGATCATGTTTATTGTAATATTATTATTCATTTAATTCAAAGAATAATTGCTGTTTTGTTTATATGAATAAAACCTTCTATGGTCTTACACCCAATGTGAATGGTTTATTGAATCTCGATCGTAGTGATACACATATTCATAATGTTGATCCCGAAAGATGCAAAGTTGATAATGATAGTGCAGCATATTTGTGGCACTACCATTTAGGTCATATTGGTGTAAAGCACATGAAGAAACTCCATGCGGATGGACTTTTGGAATCACTTGATTATGAATCATTTGATGCTTGCGAACCATGCCTCATGGGCAAGATGACTAAGGCTCCATTCTCTGGAACAATGGAGCGAGCCACCGACTTATTGGAAATAATACATACTGATGTATGCTGTCGATGAGTATTCAGGATCACGGCGGGTATCGTTATTTTCTAACCTTCACAGATGATTTGAGCAGATATGGGTATATCTACTTAATGAAACAAAAGTCTAAAACATTTGAAAAGTTGAAACAATTTCAGAGTGAAGTGGAGAATCGTCGTAACAAGAAAATAAAGTTTCTACGATTGGATCACGGAGGGAATATTTGAGTTACGAGCTTGGCCTTCATTTAAAACAATGTGGAATAGTTTCACAACTCACGCCACCTGGACCACCATAGCGTAATGGTGTGCCTGAACGTCATACCGTACTTTATTAGGTATGGTGCGATCTATGATGTCTCTTACCGATTTTCCACTATCATTTTGGGTTATGCATTAGAGACAGCTGTATTCACGTTAAATAGGGCACCATCTAGATCCGTTGAGATGACACCGTATGAACGGTGGTTTGGCAAGAAACCTAAGCTGTCATTTCTTAAAGTTTGGAGTTGCGATGTGAAAAGGCTTCAGCCTGATAAGCTCAAACCCAAATCAGAGAAGTGCGTCTTCATAGGTTACCCAAAAGAAACTGTTGGGTACACCTTCTATCAAAGATCTATGATGACCCACAAGTATAGGGGATCTATCATAGTCCTTTTGATAAGTAAGAGTGTCGAACCCAACGAGGAGCAGAAGGAAATGATAAGCGGTTTCCAGCAAGGTATTCTCTGCAAGTACTGAAATAAGTGGTAACAAATAGTTTTGTGATAGGATAATTTGTAACGAGCAACAAGTAACAAAAGTAAATAAAGTGCAGCAAGGTGGACCAATCCTTTTTGTAGCAAAGGACAAGCCTGGACAAACTCTTATATAGAGAAAAGTGCTCCCGAGGACACATGGGAATATCGTCAAGCTAGTTTTCATCATGTTCATATGATTCGCGTTTGGTACTTTGATAATTTGGTATTTGGGTGGACCGGTGCTTGGGTACTGTCCTTACTTGGACAAGCATCCCACTTATGATTAACCTCTATTGCAAGCATCCGCAACTACAACAAAAGTATTAAGATAAACCTAACCATAACATGAAACATATGGATCCAAATCAGCCCCTTACGAAGCAACGCATAAACTAGGTTTAAGCTTCTGTCACTCTAGCAACCCATCATCTACTTATTACTTCCCAATGCCTTCCTCTAGGCCTAAATAATGGTGAAGTGTTATGTAGTCGACGTTCACATAACACCACTAGAGGGGAGACAACATACATCTCATCAAAATATCGAACGAATACCAAATTCACATGACTACTAATAGCAAAACTTCTCCCATGTCCCCAGGAACAAACGTAACTACTCACAAAGCATAATCATGTTCATAATCAGAGGGGTATTAATATGCATATAGGATCTGAACATATGATCTTCCACCAAATAAACCAACTAGCATCAACTACAATGAGTAATTAACACTACTAGCAACCTACTAGTACCAATCCCGGACTTGGAGACAAGAATTGGATACAAGAGATGAACTAGGGTTTTTAGAGGAGATGGTGCTGGTGAAGATGTTGATGAAGATTGCCCCCTCCCGATGAGAGGAGCGTTGGTGATGACGATGGCGATGATTTCCCCCTCCCGGAGGGAAGTTTCCCCGGTAGAACAGCTCCGCCAGAGCCCTAGATTGGTTCCGCCAAGGTTCCGCCTCGTGGCGGCGGAGTTTCATCCGAGGAGATGGCTTGTGATTTTTTTCCTCATTGAAAGACTCCATATAGCAGAAGATGGCCATCGAAGGGCCACCAGGGGGCCCACAAGGTAGGGGCGCACCCAGGGGGTAGGGCATGCCCCCACCCTCGTGGGCAGGGTGTGGCCCCCCTGGTGAACTTCTTGCGCTCAATATTTTTTATATATTCTGAAAACGTCTTCCGTGAAGTTTCAGGACTTTTGGAGCTGTGCAGAATAGGTCTCTAATATTTGCTCCTTTTCCATCCCAGAATCCCAGCTGCCGGCATTCTCCCTCTTTATGTAAACCTTGTAAAATAAGAGAGAATAGGCATAAGTATTGTGACATAATGTGTAATAACAGCCCATAATGCAATAAATATCGATATAAAAGCTTGATGCAAAATGAACGTATCAACTCCCCCAAGCTTAGACCGCGCTTGTCCTCAAGCGAAAGCCGAAATCGAAAAATATGTCCACATGTTTGGAGATAGAGGTGTCGAAAAAAGTAAAATACGGACATGAGGGCATCATGATCATTCTTAGCACAGCAACTTACATAATTCTTGTCATATGATTTCTTATGCTAGAGTAATAATTCAATCACAATTTCGAGTATGAATCGTAAACTTCGTTGAAAACTAACAAACTATAATCTCAGTCATTGGAGCAATTGCAATTTATCATAACATAGGGAAGAGTCAATATATAAGAGATTTTCAGCAAGTCCACATACTCAACTATCATATAGTCTTTCACAATTGCTGACATTCATGCAATACTTATGGGTATGGAGTTTTAGTCGGACACGGAGAAAGATAGGGGCTTATAGTTTTGCCTCCCAACGTTTTACCTCAAGGGTAATGTCAACAATAATAGTTCATGAAAACTCACATCCAATTAGCCATATATACCAGGATCTTTCCAACATACTGTTCTTGCAAAGGATAAAATGAAAAAGGAAGGGTGAAGATCACCATGACTCTTATGCAATGTAGGAGATAAAAGTAAAAGATAGGCCCTTCGCAGAGGGAAGCAGAGGTTGTCCCGCGCTTTTATGGTTGGATGCACAAAATCTTAATGCGAAAGAACGTCACTTTATATCGCCACTTGTGATATGGACCTTTATTATGCAGTCTGTTGCTTTTATTTCTTCCATATCACACGATCGTATAAAGCTTGTTTTCTCCCACACTAATAAGTCATACATATTTAGAGAGCAATTTTTATTGCTTGCACCGATGAAAACTTACTTGGAGGATCTTACTCAATCCATAGGTAGGTATGGTGGACTCTCATGGCAAAACTGGTTTAAGGGTATTTGGAGGCACAAGTAGTATCTCTACTTGTTAAGATGAATTTGGCTAGCATGAGGGGGAAAGGCAAGCTCAACCATGTTGGATGATCCACGACAGTATAATTTATCTCAGATGTAAGAAAACATAACCCATTATGTTGTCTTCCTTGTCCAACGTCAACTCTTTAGCATGTCATATTTTAATGAGTGTTCACAATCATAAAAGATGTCCAAGATAGTATATTTATATGTGAAGACCTCTCTTTCTTTATTACTTCCTATTAATTGCAACGATGACCAAAACTATGTTTGTCAACTCTCAACAACTTTTATTCATCATACTTTTTCTATGTGAGCTCATTACTCTCCATAAGATCCATATGATCTCTTTGTTTCCTTTTTTATTCTTTCTCTTTTCTTTTATTCACTTAGGATCATGGAAAAATAATCAAGCCATTGACTCAACACTAATCTTTATTATATATAGCTCACGGACTCGATTACATAGAAGGATCATAAAGCAAAACTCACAACTAGATCATACTAAAACTTTATTCTACTAGATCAAGATATTATCAAAAGGATCGAACTAAGAAAAACGGTAAAGATAAAAGTAATGGTTATACGATACCGGGGCACACCCCAAGTTTGGAAGTTTCCAAGGGGAGTGCCCATACCAGATACTCAATTCTTTTTTGTTGGTGGAGAAGGTAATGGTTTTGTTGATGGCGTAGGCTTGTCGTCCTTCTTCCAAGGCATAGGCTCACCATCATAGAAGGATGATCGAGTCTCCTAAAACGTCAAATCTGCAGCCAAACTCATCCTCTTGAATCTATATTCATACTCACAGTTTTGATTTTGCAGGTCATAGATCTAGGCTTGGAGGTGCTCGATTTTCTCATGAAGCTTGAAGATGGCCTCCCCAATGTCCTTGACGTCCAGCTTGTGGTTGTTGGTGAACTCCGTGATCATAGATTGGAATCGAGTCCACTCTCCACCATCTCCTGACACTTGAAAACATTTGCTCCAATGCCTCGAGCCTTGCCTCCGTGCTTCCGGTCTTTGGTCCCTCATCATCGTGGATGTGCAACAACCCCTCACGCATGTCAATGGTTTGAGGGTGTTGCAGCACCTCCACGAGGTAGGGGTTGATGACCTTCTCGAAGAACCGGTCCTTGGGGGCACTTGAAGACGACATGACGTCCTGGATCTGTCAGAAAAATAGCTCGAAACACAAACAGGGGATAATTGCGTGATACGGGAGTCAAAACCCCCGGGAGATTATATAATGAATTTTTACCGACCAAAATATGTGTCGTGTATGAAAACGGAGTCCGGAGAGCGCACGAGGCACCCACGAGGTAGGGGGCGTGCCCAGTAGGGTAGGATGTTCCCTCCACCCTCGTAGAGGCCTCGTGTCCTTCCCGGACTGCTTCTTATTTTTCTATTTTTCTAAATATTCCAAAACAGAGAAATATTGCCTTAAAAACTGTTTTGGAGTCGGTTTACTTACCGTACCACATACCTATTCCTTTTTGGAGTCTGAAACGTTCCGAAAATTGTCCCTTATGTATTCCTCCGGGGTTACAGTTTCAACATTTATGGGATTACCTGAGATATAATGTTTGATTCTTTGACCGTTCACCACCTTTGGATTTGTGCCTTCGAAGTTCTTGATTTTTATGGCACCGAAACAATAGACCTCCTCGATAACGTAAGGACCTTCCCATTTAGAGAGAAGCTTTCCTGCAAAAAATCTTAAACAAGAGTTGTATAGCAATACATAATCACCTACGTTAAACTCACACTTTTGTATCCTTTTATCATGCCATCTTTTAACTTTTTCTTTAAACAACTTGGCATTTTCGTAGGCTTGGGTTCTCCATTCATCAAGTGAACTAATATCAAATAACCTCTTCTCACTGGCAAGTTTAAAATCATACTTGAGCTCTTTAATAGCCCAATATGCCTTGTTTTCTAGTTCGAGAGGTAAGTGACATGCTTTTCCATAAACCATTTTATATGGAGACATACCCATAGGATTTTCATATGCAGTTCTATAGGCCCATAATGCATCATTAAGTTTCTTGGACCATTTCTTTCTAGACCTATTGACAGTCTTTTGCAAAATTAATTTGAGCTCTCTATTACTCAATTCTACTTGACCACTAGACTGAGGGTGATAAGGGGATGCAATTCTATGATTAACATCGTACTTAGCAATCATTTTACGGAAAGCACCATGAATAAAATGTGAACCACCATCAGTCATTAAATATCTAGGGACTCCAAATCTTGGAAAAATAACTTCTTTAAGCATTTTAATAGAAGTGTTATGATTAGCACTACTAGTTGGAATAGCTTCTACCCACTTAGTAACGTAATCAACAGCAACTAAAATATGTGTATATCCATTAGAGGCAGGAAAAGGTCCCATATAGTCAAGGCCCCAAACATCAAATGGTTCAATAATGAGTGAATAGTTCATAGGCATTTCTTGACGTCTACTAATATTACCAATTCTTTGACATTCATCACAAGATAAGAGAAACTGACGGGCATCCTTGAAGAGAGTAGGCCAATAAAAACCAGATTGCAATACCTTATGTGCAGTCCTATCTCCAGCATGGTGTCCTCCATAAGCTTCGGAGTGACACTTGCATAGGATCTGTTCCTGTTCATGCTTAGGTACACAACGCCTAATAACACCATCTACTCCTTCTTTATAAAGATGTGGGTCATCTCAAAAGTAATGCCTCAAATCATAGAAGAACTTTTTCTTTTGTTGTTATGTGAAACTAGGTGGTATAAACTTAGGAACAATGTAATTAGCATAATCAGCATACCATGGAGCAGTATGAGAAGCATTTATGACATTTAATTGCTCATTAGGAAAGCTATCATCAATAGGTAGTGGGTCATCAAGCACATTTTCTAACCTAGACAAGTTGTCTGCAACGGGGTTCTCAGCTCCCTTTCTATCAACAATATGTCAGTCAAATTCTTGTAGCAAAAGAACCCATCTAATAAGTCTAGGTTTAGCATCTTTCTTTTCCATAAGATATTTAATAGCAGCATGATCAGTGTGAATAGTTACTTTAGAATCAACAATATAAGGTCTGAACTTATCACAAGCAAATACAACTGCTAAGAATTCTTTTTCAGTAGTAGCATAATTTCTTTGAGCATTGTCTAGGGTTTTACTAGCATATTGAATAACATTTAATTTTTTATCAACTCTTTGCCCTAGAACAGCACCTACAACATAATCACTAGCATCACACATATTTTCAAAGGGTAAATTCTAATCAGGTGGCTGAACAATAGGTGCAGAGATCAATGTTTTCTTAAGTATTTCAAATGCTTCTACACAATCATCATCAAAGACAAATGGTATATATTTTTGTAATAAATTAGTCAGAGGCTGAGAAATTTTTGAGAATTTCTTAATGAACCTCCTATAAAATCCTGCATGACCAAGGAAACTTCTTATACCTTTGATGCCCTTGGGGCATGGTATCTTTTCAATAGCATCAACCTTGGCTTTATCAACTTCAATACCTCTTTCAGAAACTTTATGCCCCAAGACAATACCTTCATTAACCATAAGGTGGCACTTTTCCCAATTCAAGACAAGATTAGTTTCTTCACATCTCTACAAAACTCGATCAAGGTTGCTCAAGCAATCATCAAAAGAAGATCCATAGACGGAGAAATCATCCATGAAAACCTCACAAATCTTTTCACAAAAGTCAGAGAATATAGCCATCATGCATCTTTGAAAGGTAGCAAGTGCATTACATAAACCAAAAGGCATACGTCTATAAGCAAAAGTACCAAAAGGGCAAGTAAAAGTAGTCTTTGATTGATCCTTGGCTGACACAGGTAGTTGAGAGAAACCAGAATAACCATATAGAAAGCAAAAATGTGTATGTTTGGATAATCTTTCTAGCATTTGATCGATAAAAGGTAAGGGGTAATGATCCTTTTTAGTGGCGTTATTTAATTTGTGCAAATCAATTACCATCCTATAACCTGTAGTAATTCTTCGAGGAATCAATTCATCTTTATCATTAGGAACAAGAGTAATACCTCCCTTCTTAGGGACACAATGGACAGGACTTACCCACTGACTATCAGCAACGAGATAGATTATACCTGCCTCAAGAAGCTTTAGTATTTCCTTTCTTACCACTTCTTTCATTTTAGGATTCAGCTGTCGTTGATGATCACGAACTGGTTTAGCATCTTCTTCCAAATTTATTTTATGTTGACATAGAGTGGGACTAATGCCCTTAAGATCATCAAGAGTATACCCAATAGCAGCACGGTGCTTCTTCAGAGTTTTCAATAATCTCTCTTCCTCATGCTCTGAAAGGTTAGCACTAATAATAACAGGATATATCTTGTTCTCATCAAGATAAGCATATTTAAGAGTATCAGGCAACGGTTTAAGCTCAAACACGGGATCACCCTTGGGTGGAGGAGGATCCCCTAGGATTTCAACAGGCAAATTGTGTTTCACAATAGGTTCCTGTTTAAAGAATACGTCATCTATTTCCCTTCTTTCATTCATAAACATATCATTTTCATGGTCTAGCAAATATTGTTCTAAAGGATCACTAGGACGTACGACAATAGAAGCAAGACCAATAATTTCATCCTTACTAGGTAATTCTTCTTCACGGTGTTGTCTACTAAATTTAGAGAAATTAAATTAATGATACATGTCATCTAAACCGACAGTAACAACATCCTTTTTGCAATCTATCTTAGCATTAATAGTGTTTAAGAAGGGTCTACCAAATATAATGGGACAAAAGCTATCTTGTGAGGAACCAAGAACAAGAAAATCAGCAGGATATTTAGTTTTCCCACACAAGACTTCAACATCTCTAACAATTCCCATTGGTGAAATAGTATCTCTATTGGCAAGTTTAATTGTGACATCAATATCTTCTATCTCAGCAGGTGCAATATCATGCATAATTTCTTTGTATAAGTTGTAAGGTATTGCACTAGCACTAGCACCCATATCACATAAGCCATGATAACAATGATCTCCTATTTTAACAGAAATAACAGGCATGCCTACCACAGGTCTGTTTTTATCTTTTGCACAAGGTTTAGCAATTCTAGCAGTCTCATCAAGGAAATGAATAACATGCCCATCAATATTATCAGACAAGAGATATTTAACAATAGCAATATCAGGTTCAACTTTAATTTGCTCAGGATGTGTATACGTTTTAATATTGCTTTTACAAACCACAGTTGAAGCTTTAGCATGATCCTTTATCCTGACAGGGAAAGGTGGTTTCTCAACATAAGAAGTAGGAACAACAGGATCATTATAAGTGATGGTATTTTCTTCAACTTTAATAGGTGCAGCTACTTTTACTTCTATGGGAGGATGATATTTAAACCACTTCTCCTTGGGGAGATCAACATAAGTAGCTAAATATTCACAGAAAGAAGCTACTATTTCAGAGTCAAGTCCATATTTAGTGCTAAATTTATGGAAAACATCGGTATCCATAAAAGATTTAACACAATCAAACTTAGGTGTCATACCTGACTCCTTACCTTCGTCGAGGTCCCAGTCTTCAGAGTCGCGTTTAATTCTTTCCAATAAATCCCATTTGAATTCAATAGTCTTCATCATAAAAGAGACAGCACAAGAAGTATCAAGCATGGTGCAATTGCTATCAGAAAGCCGAGCATATAGATTTTGAATAATTATTTCTCTTGACAACTCATGATTGGGGCATGAATATAACATTGATTTAAGCCTCCCCCAAGCTTGAGCGATACTTTCTCCTTCGCGAGGCCAAAACTTATATATATAATTGCGATCACGATGAACAAGATGCATAGGATAAAACTTCTGATGAAATTCCAATTTCAATCGTTTGTAGTTCCATGACCCCGTATCATCACATAGCCTATACCATGTCAATGCATCTTCCTTCAAAGATAAAGGGAAGACCTTCTTCTTAACAACATCTCCGGGTACACCTGCAAGCTTAAATAATCCACAAACTTCATCCACATATATTAGGTGCTCATCAGGATGCTTTGTTCCATCTCCTGCAAAAGGATTAGCTAGCAGTTTTTCTATCATACCCGAAGGAATTTCAAAGCAGACATTTTCATTTTCAGTAGGTTCAGTAGGTTGAGGAGCAACTCTTTGCTCTATTGGTCGGGGTGAAGATACCCCGAACAAGCCCCTCAGAGGATTACTTTCCATAGTAACAAGTGACAGTAAATTTCAGCACACTATTTAAAGTTTTCATTACCAAATTCCACCTACCAAAGGCGCTTCACTCCCCGGCAATGGCGCCAGAAAAGAGTCTTGATGACCCACAAGTATAGGGGATCTATTGCACTCCTTTCGATAAGTAAGAGTGTCGAACCCAACGAGGAGCAGAAGGAAATGATAAGTGGTTTCTAGCAAGGTATTCTCTGCAAGTACTGAAATAAGTGGTAACAGATAGTTTTGTGATAGGATAATTTGTAATGAGCAACAAGTAACAAAAGTAAATAAAGTGCAGCAAGGTGGACCAATCCTTTTTGTAGAAAATGACAAGCCTAGACAAACTCTTATATAGATAAAAGCGCTCCCGAGGACACATGGGAATATCGTCAAGCTAGTTTTCATCACGTTCATATGATTCGCGTTCGGTACTTTGATAATTTGGTATGTGGGTGGACTGGTGCTTGGGTACTGTCCTTACTTGGACAAGAATCCCACTTATGATTAACCTCTATTGCAAGCATCCGCAACTACAACAGAAGTATTAAGATAAACCTAACCATAGCATGAAACATATGGATCCAAATCAGCCCCTTACGAAGCAACGCATAAACTAGGGTTTAAGCTTCTGTCACTCTAGCAACCTATCATCTACTTATTACTCCCCAATGCCTTCCTCTAGGTCCAAATAATGATGAAGTGTTATGTAGTCGATGTTCACATAACACCACTAGAGGAGAGACAACGTACATCTCATCAAAATATCGAACGAATACCAAATTCACATGACTACTAATAGCAAAACTTCTCCATGTCCTCAGGAACAAACGTAACTACTCACAAAGCATAATCATGTTCATAATCAGAGGGGTATTAATATGCATATAGGATCTGAGCATATGATCTTCCACCAAATAAACCAACTAGCATCAACTACAAGGAGTAATTAACACTACTAGCAACCTACTAGTACCAATCCCGGACTTGGAGACAAGAATTGGATACAAGAGATGAACTAGGGTTTTGAGAGGAGATGGTTCTGGTGAAGATGTTGATGAATATTGCCCCCTCCCGATGAGAGGAGCATTGGTGATGACGATGGCGATGATTTCCCCCTCCCGGAGGGAAGTTTCCCCGGCAGAATAGCTCCGCCAGAGCCCTAGATTGGTTCCGCCTCGTGGCGGCGGAGTTTCGTCCGAGGAGATGGCTTGTGATTTTTCCTCATCAAAAGACTCCACATAGCAGAAGATGTCCATCAGAGGGCCACCAGGGGGCCCACGAGGTAGGGGGCGCGCCCAGGGGGTAGGGCACGCCCCCACCCTCATGGGCAGGGGGTGGCCCCCTTGGTGAACTTCTTGCGCTCAATATTTTTTTATATATTCTGAAAACGTCTTCCGTGAAGTTTCAGGACTTTTGGAGCTGTGCAGAATAGGTGACTAATATTTGCTCCTTTTCCATCCCAGAATCCCAACTGCCGGCATTCTCCCTCTTTATGTAAACCTTGTAAAATAAGAGAGAATAGGCATAAGTATTGTGACATAATGTGTAATAACAACCCATAATGCAATAAATATCGATATAAAAGCATGATGCAAAATGGACATATCAATCCAAAGGCAAGATCTTTGTTGCTAAGAATGGATCCTTTCTAGAGAAGGAGTTTCTCTCAAAAGAAGTGAGTGGGAGGAAAGTAGAGGTTAATCAGGTAATTGTACCTTCTCTCAAATTGGAAAGTAGCTCATCATAGAAAACCGTTCCTGGGATGCCTACACCAACTAAAGAGGAAGCTAATGATAATGATCATGAAACTTCGGATCAAGTTACTACCGAACCTCGTAGGTCAACCATAGCATGTTCCGCAAAGGAAATGGTCACTGGAAGTGCAACTGCCCTAGATACTTGGCGGATAAGAAGGATGGCAAAGTGAACAAAGATAAATTTGATATACATGTTATTGATGTGTACTTTGCTAGTGTTTATAGCAAACCCCTCGGTATTTGATACTAGTTCAGTTGCTAAGAGTAGTAACTCGAAACGGGAGTTGAAAAATAAACAAAGGGTAGTTGAGGACGAGGTGACGATGTGTGTTGGAAATGATTCCAAGGTTGATAAGATCACCATCGCACACTCTCTTTACCTTCGGGATTAGTGTTGAACCTAAAATAAATGTTATTTGGTGTTTGCGTTGAGCATAATATGATTGGATCATGTTTATTGCAATATGGTTATTCATTTAAGTCAAAGAATAATTGTAATTCTGTTTACATCAATAAAACCTTCTGTGGTCATACACCCAAGGTGAATGGTTTATTGAATCTCGATCGTAGTGATACACATATTCACAATATTGAAGCCAAAAGATGCAAAGTTAATAATGATAGTGCAACCTATTTGTGGAACTGCCGTTTAGGTCATATTGGTCTAAAGCGCATGAAGAAACTCCATGCTGATGGAATTTTGGAATCACTTGATTATGAATCACTTGATGCTTGTGAACCATGCCTCATGGGCAAGATGACTAAGACTCCGTTCTCCGGAACAATGGAGCGAGAAACTGACTTATTGGAAATAATACATACTGATGTATGAAATCCGATAAGTGTTGAGGCTCGTGATGGGTATCATTATTTTCTTACCTTCACAAATGATTTGAGCAGATATGGGTATATCTACTTGATGAAACATAAGTCTGAAACATTTGAAAAGTTCAAAGAATTTCAGAGTGAAGTGGAAAATCGTCATAACAAGAAAATAAAGTTTCTACGATCTGATCGCGGAGACAAATATTTGAGTTACAAGTTTGGTCTTCAACTAAAATAATGTGGAATAGTTTCACAAATTCATGCCACCTGGAATACCACAGCATAATGGTGTGTCCGAACGTCATAACCGTACTCAATTGGATATAGTGCAATCTATGATGTCTCTTACCAATTTTCTACTATCGTTTTGGGGTTATGCATTAGAGACATCTACATTCACATTAAAATAGGGCACCGTCTAATCCATTGAGATGGCACCGTATGAATTATGGTTTAGCTAGAAACCTAAGCTGTAGTTTCTTAAAGTTTGGGGTTGTGATGCTTATGTGAGAAAATTTCAGCCTGATAAGCTCAAACCCAAATCGGAAAAGTGCATCTTCATAGGTGTCTCCGATGGTGTTTGTTGAGTTGGCATAGATCGAGATTATGATTTGTCACTCCGATTGTCGGAGAGGTATCTCTGGGCCCTCTCGGTAATGCAATTCACTATAAGCCTTGAAAGCAATGTGACTAATGAGTTAGTTGTGGGATGGTGCATTATAGAACGAGTAAAGAGACTTGCTGGTAACAAGATTGAACTAGGTATTGAGATACCAACGATCGAATCTCGGGCAAGTAACATACCGATGATAAAGGGAAGAATGTATGTTGTTATGCGGTTTGACCGATAAAGTTCTTCGTAGAATATGTAGGAACCAATATGAGCATCCAGGTTCTGCTATTGGTTATTGATCAGAGATGAGTCTCGGTCATGTCTACACAGTTGTCAAACCCATAGGGTCCACACGCTTAACGTTACGTGACGATCGGTATTATGAGTTTATGTGTTATGATGAACCGAAGGTAGTTCGAAGTCCCGGATTTGATCACGGACATGACGAGGAGTCTCGAAATGGTCGAGATGTAAAGATCGATATATTGGAAGCCTATGTTTGGACATCGGAATGGTTCCGGATGAGTTCGGGCATTTTCTAGAGTACCGGGAGGTTACCGGAACGCCCCGGGGACTATATGGGCCTTATTGGGCTTTAGGGGAAAGAGAGAGGGGCTGCCTAGGGCAGGCCGCACTCCCCCCAAGGCCTAGTCCGAATTGGACTAGGGGGAGGGGCGGCGCCCCCCTTCCTTCTCTTCTCTCCTTCCCTTCCTTCTCTCCTACTCCTACTTGGAAAGGGGGGAATCCTACTCCCGGTGGGAGTAGGACTCCCTAGGGCGCGCCATAGTAGAGGGCCGTCCCTCCCCCGCCTCCACTCCTTTATATACGGGGGAGGGGGGCACCCCATAGACACACAAGTTGATCATTGATCTCTTAGCCGTGTGCGGTGCCCCCCTCCATGATAATCCACCTCAGTCTTATCGTAGCGGTGCTTAGGGGAAGCCCTGTTCCGGTAGTATCATCATCACCGTCATCACACCGTCGTGCTGATGAAGCTCTCCCTCGACACTCTACTAGATTGTGAGTTCGTGGGACGTCTGAGCGGAATGTGTGCAGATCGCGGAGGTGCCGTACCTTCGGTGCTAGGATCGGTCGATCGTGAAGACGTACGACTACATCAACCGCGTTGTCATAATGCTTTCTCTTACGGTCTACGAGGGTACATGGACAACACTCTTCCCTCTCGTTTCTATGCATCACCATGATCTTGCGCGTGCGTAGGATTTTTTTTGAAATTACTGTGTTCCCCTATAGATTCGGGGGTATTGTTGGATGAAGCGGCCCGGACCGACCTTACATGACCACGTTCATGAGACTTCCACCGACAGATATGCAACTAGTTTTGCATGAAGGTGGCTGGCGGGTGTCTGTTTCTCCAACTTTAGTTGAATCGAATTTGACTGCGACCGGTCCTTGTTGAAGGTTAAAACCTCAAACTTGATAAATCACCGTTGTGTTTTTAATGCGTAGGCAAGAAAGGTTCTTACTAGAAGCCCGTAGCAGCAACGTAAAACTTGCAACAACAAAGTAGAGGACGTCTAACTTGTTTTTGCAGGGCATGTTGTGATGTGATATGGTCAAGACATGATATGATATATGTTATTGTATGAGATGATCATGTTTTGTAAAAGTTATCATCAACTGGAGGAGCCTTATGGTTGTCGCTTTATTGTATGAAATGCAAACGACATGTAATTCCTTTACTTTATCACTATGCGTGAGAGATAGTTGTAGAAGCAATAGTTGGCGAGACGACCATGACGCTACGATGGAGATCAAGGTGTCAAACCGGTGATGACGGAGATCATGACGGTGCTTTGGAGATGGAGATCAAAGGCACAAGATGATGATGGCCATATCATGTCACGTATTTTGATTGCATGTGATGTTTATATTTTATGCATCTTATTTTGCTTTGTACGGCGGTAGCATTATAAGATGATCCCTTACTAACATTTCAAGGTATAAGTGTTCTCCCTGAGTATGCACCGTTGCGACAGTTCGTCATGCTGAGACACCACGTGATGATCGGGTGTGATAAGCTCTACGTTCACATATAACGGGTGCAAGACAGTTTTGCACATGCAGAATACTCGGGTTAAACATGACGAGCCTAGCATGTAGAGATATGCCCTCGGAACACTGGAGACCGCAAGGTCGAACGTGAGTCATATAGTAGATATGATCAACATAGAGATGTTCACCATTGAAAACTACTCCTTCTCACGTGATGATAGGACATGGTTTAGTTGATATGGATCACGTGATCATTTAGATGACTTGAGGGATGTCTATCTAAGTGGGAGTTCTTAAGTAATATGATTAATTGAACTTAATTTATCATGAACTTAGTCCTGATAGGTTTTGCATATCTATGTTGTAGATCAATAGCTCGCGTTGTAGCTCCTATATATTTTCGATATGTTCCTAGAGAAAACTAAGTTGAAAGATGATAGTAGCAATGATGTGGACTGGGTCCGTGATCTGACGATTATCCTCATTGCTGCATAGAAGAATTATGTCCTTGATGCACTGCTAGGTGACAGATCTATTGTACGAGCAGAAGCAGACGTTATGAACATTTGACAAGCTCGGTATGATGACTACTTGATAGTTTAGTGCGCCATGCTTAAAGGCTTAGAACCGGGACTTCAAAAATGTTTTGAACGCCACTGAGCATATGAGATGTTCCAAGAGCCGAAATTGGTATTTCAGACTCATGCCCGTGTCGAGAGGTATGAGACCTCAGACAAGTACTTTGCCTACAAGATGGAGGAGAATAGCTCAGGAAGTGAGCATGTGCTCAGAATGTCTGGGTACTACAATCGCTTGAATCAAGTGGGAGTTAATCTTCCAGATAAGATAGTGATTGACAGAGTTCTCTAGTCACTATCACCAAGTTACTAGAACTTCGTGATGAACTATAATATGCAAGGGATGACGAAAACGATTCCCAAGCTCTTCATGATGCTGAAATCGGTGAAGGTAGAAATCAAGTAGCATCAAGTGTTGATGGTTAACAAGACCACTAGTTTCAAAAAAAAGGGCAAGGGAAAGAAAGGGAACTTCAAGAAAAATGTCAAGCAAGTTGCCATTCCCGTGAAGAAGCCCAAAGCTAGACCCAAGCCTCAAACCGAGTGCTTCTACTGCAAAGGAATGGTCACTTGAAGCGGAACTGCCCCAAATACTTGGCGGATAAGAAGGATGACAAAGTGAACATAGGTATATTTGATATACATGTTATTGATATGTATTTTACTAGTGTTTACAGCAACCCCTTGGTATTTGATACTGGTTCAGTTGCTAAGAGTCGTAACTCGAAATAGGAGTTGCAAAATAAAGAGAGACTAGTTAAGGACGAGGTGACGATATGTGTTGGAAGTAATTTCAAGGTTGATACGATCACCATCGCACACTCCCTCTACCTTCGGGATTAGTATTGAACCTAAATAAATTTTATTTGGTGTTTGCGTTGAGCATTAATATGATTAGATCATGTTTATTGTAATACGACTATTCATTTAAGTCAAAGAATAATTGTTGTTTTGTTTATATGAATAAAACCTTCTATGGTCTTACACCCAATGTGAATGGTTTATTGAATCTTGATCGTAGTGATACACATATTCATAATATTAATCCCAAAAGATGCAAAGTTGATAATGATAGTGCAACATATTTGTGGCACTACCGTTTAGGTCATATTGGTGTAAAGCGCATGAAGAAACTCCATGCGGATGGACTTTTGGAATCACTTGATGCTTGCGAACCATGCCTCATGGGAAAGATGACTAAGACTCCATTCTCTGGAACAATGGAGCGAGCCACTGAAATAATACATACTAATGTATGCGGTCGATGAGTATTTAGGATCGCGACGGGTATCATTATTTTCTAACCTTCACAGTTGATTTGAGCAGATATGGGTATATCTACTTAATGAAACACAAGTCTGAAACATTTGCAAAGTTCAAAGAATTTCAGAGTGAAGTGGAGAATCGTCGTAACAAGAAAATAAAGTTTCTACGATCTGATCACGGAGGCGAATATTTGAGTTACGATCTTGGTCTTCATTTAAAACAATGTGGAATACTTTCACAACTCACGCCACCTGGACCACCACAGCGTAATGGTGTGTCCGAACGTCGTACCGTACTTTATTAGATATGGTACGATCTATGATGTCTCTTATCGAATTTCCACTATCATTTTGGGTTATGCATTGGAGACAGCTGCATTCACGTTAAATAGGACACCATCTAGATCCGTTGAGACGACACCGTATGAATGGTGGTTTGGCAAGAAACCTAAGCTGTCATTTCTTAAAGTTTGGGGTTGCGATGTGAAAAGGCTTCAGCCTATTAAGCTCGAACCCAAATCAGAGAAGTGCATCTTCATAGGATACCCAAAATAAACTGTTGGGTACACCTTCTATCATAGATCTGAAGGCAAGATCTTTGTTGCTAAGAATGGATCCTTTCTAGAGAAGGAGTTTCTCTCGAAAGAAGTGAGTGGGATGAAAGTAGAAGTTAATGAGGTAACTGTACCTTCTCTCGAATTGGAAAGTAGCTCATCATAGAAAACCGTTCCCAGGATGCCTACACCAACTAAAGAGGAAGCTAATGGTAATGATCATGAATCTTCAGATCAAGTTACTACCGAACCTAGTAGGTCAACCAGAGCATGTTCCGCACCAGAGTTGTACGGTAATCCTGTTCTGGAAGTCATGTTACTAGACCATGACAAACCTACGAACTATGAGGAAGCGATGATGAGCCCAGATTCCAATAAATGGCTTGAGGCCATGAAATCTGAGATAGGATCCATTTATGAGAACAAAGTATGGACTTTTGTGGACTTACCCGATGAATGACAAACCATTGAGAATAAATGGATCTTCAAGAGGACGACGAATGCTGATGGTAGTGTTACTATCTATAAAGCTCGACTTGTCGCAAAAGGTTTTTGACAAGTTCAAGGTGTTGACTACGATGAGATTTTCTCACTCATAACACGGCCTTTTCAAACATGGATAACATCATGTTGGTAGTTTTATTCATGGTCAAAAATAGAACTACCAGCCAATTAACATCATGCTGATCAACATTCATGCATTGCACATATTCATATGATACACAATCAAAAAGATATGCTATTTTCAAAATGCCCACACACGGTCGAGTGTGCGAAAACAAAGAAAACGAGGGACGAAGTTTTGGCAAGTGTTGGACGTGGTGTGCGTAGATGACAATGGGGACTCACATGTCAATAATGGCAGAGACAAAAAATTGGAGATATTTTCCCTGCATCAGGTGGAATCGAACCTGGGCGGAACAATGGTCGGGTAGTTTCACTTGGCCACTGGGCTAGTTTAGTAGTTTCGGTACAAATAAGGCACTGCCTCAGGTGGTCCGATCTCATCCTACGCCTTTGTGCGCTCGCCATGGCGCCGCTGTCTGCCGTTGTAAACATGCTGAACAAACGAGAGGAGTCTGAAGAGGATTGTACGTGGACAGGCGGACAGGCAGGACCCACCAGGTATATGGCCGTACGCAAGCAAGTGCCTCATTGAAAAAATACTTCCTCCTAATGCTATACTGACATTGGGGCCCACGAGTTTGTCAACATAGTTACATTTTTAGGTGCTTCAACGTAGTTACTAAAGGAGATAAATTTACAACGAAGCCGGGGAGCTAGCAAATATCGTTTATTATCACTGGGGCCGCAAGTATCAACTGGGTTGTGGGCTGCCCCATCTAGGCTTTTCTTTTAACATGCGTAGCCCACGACATGCCAGTTTGTATTTTCTTGAGGGCCGTCATGTATCGACCGGCCTATGGACCTCCCATCCGAGGTTTTATTTTTCCTGAAACACCGGCAACCTAACTTATGTTTTTTTTGAAGAAAACGCAAAGGTCCGCTCTATTTTTCTATATAAGAATAGGAACGCCTGGTCCAACTTATGTTTTCGTTCTAACTACATTATATATATTTAAATTATTTTATATGTTATTATATGTTATTCTTATTGTCATCATATATTTAACAGATACTTACATATATAAGAAAACAATATCCAATGTCTTATTAACTTATAAAAATAATTTCTTAACAATAAAATCCTAGATATTTTACATTAAGGCAACGAAAATCCTGGTGATTGTGTACAAAAGCTTGGTAAGATTTAAGGACCAATGTAATAATAAATCACTTATTATTTAAATATATCTATATCAAAATGCTTAGCCCCTGTTTATTTTTTGATAACATTGCTGCGCCCAACCCAACATTATAATTAGAATCAGCCCAGCAAAATCATGTATTTTGAGAAAGTGCAAATGGCCTGTAATTTTTAGGAAAAAAATAAATGGCCTGCACGGACGCTACATTATTTATTCACCAAGCCCAGCAAATGGACTGTAATTCTAAAAAATATATCAAATTGACTGTAAATTCTGAAAAAGATGGTTTGAATATGTGCCACATTTTTGGAGGCTGAAATGTGGGCCAATAGGTCGAAGCCAGCGCAAGTCGTTGTCAACTTAATCAACAAATGATTCTGACATTGTTATCCATTGGATTTACATCCAATGGCCGGCATCCATCTTCAATCTCTCGTATTCTCCCTCCAGCTCCGCCGGGACCACCTGCTCCCGCCTCCTGCTGGTAGCAGCTCTGCTTAGCACGCTTCTCTGTGAAGCGCTACCCCACCGCCGGCCAGGCCATCCCTCCACCCCTCCACACCACATGTTCTTCTCCACCGACTGCCGAACACACCGCACCAGAACCAATTAACCCTCATACACCTCCCCGTCTGCGACTCCACTCCTGCGTCTTCCCATCTCCGGCTCGTTGCTGTATGGAGCCTCGCCGTCGTCCACCACCTTGGATGCGCTCGGCGCGGCATGGTCAACACACAAAAAATGAATACTCCCCCTGCTAGCTGGGAAGCACCATAGTGAGAGGCTGACTTGTGGGCCTACTAAGTTGACGGAGATGGAGGGCTTTGTCAACTTAGTCAATATGAATGATTCTAGCTCCACTCACCGTACAATGTCCATCCAACGACCGTAGTGCTTCTTCAACCTCTGGTCTTCTTGCTCCAGCGGCCCAAACCAGCGCCGGTCGTGCTGTCTGCTCCTGCCTCCTGTGGCCGGTTGTGCTGCCGCGGAGGCCTCACCGCCCCCTACTACTCCCACCGCTGGTCAGGCCCTACGGCGACGGCAGCCTCACATCGCAGCCGAACTAGTGAACCCTAGTACTCCTCTCCGCGTGGGCATCCACTATCGCGTCTTCCCCGGCTTCGCATCATCTCCTTCCTAGGCCTCACCGTCGTCCACCGCCTTGGTGCTCTCGGCGCGGCATGGTCAATGTGGTCAAGGAACGACTTCCATCGGAAGAGTACTGTACGTGGAGAGGCTGACAGCTGGGTCCACGGCCGCATCAAGGAAGTGCCTCCTTATTACGCGGAAAATAATGATTCCTCCACCTGACAGCAGGGACCCACCGGACGGGCCACCGTATTTCATGAAAAAAACGTTTCCCACTGACTGCTAGGACCCACCAGCTACATCTTCGCACGCAAGGAAGTGTGTGACAGTCGGGACCCACCTGCTCGAAGCATACGTAGCGTTGTCATTCTGGTCACGAACGTGTACGTACATACGATCGATCTGTCTACAGGCTGCAGCGATGAACCGTGGCCGTGTAAGGAAGGACACGTGTCGTAGTATAGGCGCGCACGTGTCGTAGTAGAGGCGCACATGTAGCATGTCACACAGTCCCATTAATATCGTGTACACGTACGTACAACCAGGGTGCAATAAAGTAAATATGGCCACATACGTACATACGGGCGGGGTCTCGAATGCCTACTCGCGCATATGTACGGCCATGGCTCATGTACATGGCTGGGTCGGAATGGAGAAACTGCGTCGTTGTGTTCATCGGGAGCCAACCGGCTTGGATGGAATAGCCAATCGAAACGAGGCCTGGCGTACCGCAGAACGGATGAAACGACCTTGTGTTCGACCGGCTACGACCGAAACGGGATCCTGTTCATCGGGAGGGGTCTAGCGTACCGCAAAACGGAGAAAATAGACTTCTATTGGACCTCTTACGGCCAAAACGGGGTCCTGTTGATCGGGAGGGGTGTTGCGTACCGCAAAACGGAGGAAACTGACTTGTGTTGGATTGCTACGGTCGAAACGGGGGTCCTGTTCATCGGGAGGGGTGTGGCGTACCGCAAAACGGGACTCCACGCGATAATGTTCATCTCCATCGTCGACTGCCTCCGCGGGCTACTGTTCATCCACCGTCGACCTCCTCCAGCCTCCACCTGCGACTGTTCATCCACGAGCTCCGGTTCATCCAGCCTCCACCGCTCCTCCACCGGCTACTATTCAGCCAGCCCTCTCCGCGGGGTCCCGTTCAACCACCCCTCCACGGTTTACTATTCAACCACCCCTCCACAGGCTACTGTTCATCCAGCCCTTCACCGGCTACTGTTCAACCATCCCTCCATGGGGTCTTGTTCATCCAACCCTCCACGTGGTCATGTTCATCCACCACCAACCGGCTCGATCGGGGTCCTGTTCATCCAGCGGCAACGACCTTTACTACCACGGGGTCCTACTCATCCACCCCCACCCTGAACTGTTCATCCAACCCCCCCCCCCAACAACGCCCACTGTTCATCAAGAGGCAGCATCGATCAGCTTCAGTTAGCAGCAGTAGCGAAGGAATCACTTGGGTTCAGTTAACAGCAGGGGATCGATCGGGGTTGAAGAACGTAGCTAGTGTAATCGCTCGGGTTTAGTTAGAGCCCAACGCCTCGCTCGGGTTCAGTTAGAGCGCAACGCCTCGCACACACACACGTACGTGTACGAGAGAAATGCACAAACCTCTATGCATCGCTCGG
Organism: Triticum urartu; assembly: GCF_003073215.2. Lineage (NCBI taxonomy): Eukaryota > Viridiplantae > Streptophyta > Magnoliopsida > Poales > Poaceae > Triticum > Triticum urartu. The sequence goes on from NC_053025.1 coordinate 37,997,829, forward strand.
CCCCGACCACCCACCGTAACCGGGAACTCCCCGATATTTTTCTCACCCTCGCTTCTACCACGTTTTTTTCCATCATGGATGGCCCAAAGAATGTCATGCAGCTGCATCTCTGGCCCGCCCTGGACAAAAAGCCCATTTTCTGTCTTGAATTTTTGTCATAGAAGGAGGAGCCCACCACATCTATGATGATACCGTGTGTTGGCACAATTACCGTCATAGAAGTGTCATAAGCATGAAAGTAAAAAAATTGTTCGGCCCAAAATGTCACGGATGTATATTTTTTTGTAGTGGGCCTCCGGGTCTATTTTCCATCATATAAGTTTCTGATCTACTCTTTTTGCAATCTTTTACTTTCTGATCTATAAACCAAAAAATACCAAAAATATTCACTTTACTGTTTATCTATGTCTATCAGATCTCACTTTTGCAAGTAACTGTGAAGGGATTAACAACCCCTTTATCGCGTTGGGTGCAAGTTGTTGTTTGTTTGTGCAGGTATTCAGTGACTTGTGCGTTGTCTCCTACTGGATTGATACATTGGTTCTCAAACTGAGGGAAATACTTATCTCTACTTTGTTGCATCACCTTTTCTCTTCAAGGGAAAAACCAACACAAGCTCAAGAAGTAGCATATACCACCGATAGAATCGATAGTTTCATCAAAATAGGCAAAACAATGCATCAAACATAGAATCTGTCTTAAACAGGACAGTCTGTAGCAATCTAAACATCTACCATACTTCTGGTACTCCATTTTTTTGAAAAATTAGGAAAAAAATAAAGAATTTGTATAGCAAGAATGTGCAAAAAAATTCAGAAGCTTTTGACGTTCCAGTAAAAAATTGAAAATTCACGCACTACAACCAAAGTTTCTGTTTTTGCACTGCACATACCAACAAGCAATCTGCTCATCCTAGAGGAAAATCTTGGCACAATAATCTTACAATACAAAAGATTTGTACAAGTATGATAATTATTTTTGTGAGAATCTTCAAGAAAAATTCTACATTGTTTCCATGAGCATGAACACAAGTGTTCAAGGTCGACCCTCACTTCTCCAATGCATCACCTTTCAATCGCTTCTCTTTTGTTAAAAAGTTTTAAGTTCCCCTCTATATTTTTTTGTTTTTAAACTATATAAAAGCACTCAACAGAAATAAATGACTCTCTAAAGCTTCCGGGTTGTCTCCCTGGCAGCGCTTTCTTTAAAGCCATTAAGCTAGGCATAAAGTGCTCAAGTAATGAATCCACCCGGACCCTAAGGTATATCAAAGACAATTTTAATTAACAATGATTTGGCATTTAGTAGTGAGCACAAATCTGGTCGAAAACCGTTTCTTATATTCCAGAGATCCGTAACTCCAATTGCGCTGAGATTTTAACACGGTTTTTTTTCTAGATATAAGCTTCCTTGTGCCAGAAGTAGAGACCCAACCGACGTTTGAGGAGAGCATAAGACACCTGGGCGTCCCTGGGGCATGGGGCGTGCCCTGGTGTGTTGTGGACACTGTGGGCCCCTGTTTGCATTGATTTCACCTCCCAAAAATCACATATGTTTCAAAATAATTCTCCGCAAATTTTTATCGCAGTTGGACTTCGTTTGATATGGATTTTCTGTGAACAAAAAACATGCAAAAAACAGGAACTGGCACTAGGCACTGGATCAATAGATTAGTCCAATAAATCATATAAAAGTTGCCAAAATATGTGAAAGTTGTATAATATTTGCATGAAACAATCAAAAATTATAGATACGATGAAGACGTATCACATATTCTGAGAGAAAAGGCATTAGAATTACTCCATAAAGCATTATTATGCATAAAAACATTGTAAATAACAGTAGGAAACATGATGCAAAATGGATGTATCAACTCCCCAAAGCTTATACCTCGCTTGTCCTCAAGCGAAAACCGAAATCGAAAAACATGTCCACATGCTTAGAGAGAGTATGGATCAAGGACTTCCTTATTCACATACACATGGCCAACGGAGATGATCTCCACACCATTAAATATTTGCCGCTCAAACTAAAGGGGCCGGCTAGGTATTGCCTTAACAGCCTGCCTCCTCATTCTATCGGCAGCCGAGAGGCCTTAGAGGACGCCTTTTGAGCAAACTTCCAGGGCACGTACGTCCGACCTCTGGAGGCTGATGACCTCAGCTGTTTAACCAAGCAGCCAGGCAAATCAGCTCGGAAATTCTAGAACAGGTTCCTCATGATACGTCCCCATCGTATCTATAATTTTTGATTGTTTCATGCCAATATTATATCACTTTTACATATTTTTGGCAACTTTTTATATGATTTATTGGACTAACCTATTGATCCAGTGCCCAATGCTAATTCCTATTTTTTGCAAGTTTTTTTGTATCGCAAAAAATCCATATCAAACAAATTCCAAACGCGATAAAAATTTACGGAGAATTATTTTGGAATATATGTGATTTTTGGGATTTGGAATCACCGCAAATGGAGTCCCGTTGTGGGCACAAACCACCAGGATCCGACCCTTGAGCCAGGCGCATGGTGGTGGGTTGTGCCCACCTCGTACATCGGTTGGAGCTCAACTTCGGGTAAGGAAGCTTATATCCGGAAAAAAAATCATGTTAAAATCTCAGCGCAATTGGAGTTACGGATCTCTGGGAATATAAGAAACGGTTTTCGGTCAGATCTGGGGAGTGCGAAACAGAAGAGAACCGAGAGGGAGATCCAATCTCGGAGGGGCTCCCGCCCCACCGCCGCCATGGAGATTGAGGACCAGAGGGGGAACTCTTCTCCCATCTAGGGGGGGCAAGGAAGAAGAAGAAGGAGGGGGGCTCTCTCCCCCTCGCTTCCGGTGGCGTCGGAGTGCCGCCAGGGGCAACGATTGGGACGACGATCTACATCAAAAATCTTGCTACCGTCAACACCAACTTTCCCCCCCTCTATGCAGCAGTGTAACACCTCTTCCCCCTGCTGTAATCTGTACTGAAACATGGTGCCCAACTCCATATATTATTTCCCAATGATCTATGGTTATCCTATGATGTTTGAGTAGATCCGTTTTGTCCTGTGGGTTAATCATGATCTTGGTTGGTATGATTGTATATTTTATTTATGGTGTTGTCCTACGGCGCCCTCCGTTCTCGCACAAACTGAGGGGCCCCCGCTGTAGGGTGTTGCAATATGTTCATGGTTCGCTTATAGTGGGTTGCGAGAGTGACAGAAACTTAAACCCGAGTAGGTGGGGTATGACGTATGGGAATAAACAGGACTTACTTAATGCTATGGTTGGGTTTCACGACCTTAATGATCTTTAGTAGTTGAGGATTCTTTCTAGAGTTCCAATCATAAGTGCATATGATCCAAGTAGAGAAAGTATGTTAGCTCATGCCTCTCCCTCATATAAAGTTGCAAGAATGATTACCGGTACTTGTTATCGATTGCCTAGGGACAAATGACTTTCTTGTTGGCACAAGCTATCCACTTTTATTACCTTGCAATTTATTCGTAGTTTTATTCTCGCAAAGTACTCGTAGATTTATTCTTGCCAAATAGTTTCATACTTGTTTCCGATAAAGCAAACGTCAAGTGTGCGTAGAGTTGTATCGGTGGTCGATAGAACTTGAGGGAATATTTGTTCTGCCTTTAGCTCCTCGTTGGGTTCGACGCTCTTATTTATCAAAGAAGGCTACAAACGATCCCCTATACTTGTGGGTTATCACATCACAAAGAAGAACCAGATCATAGACTGCTCTGAAAGCTGAGGCCATCGTCGCATTTAAGAACAACATACGAGATAAATGGTTGGCCCGCCAGCTCGGATAGGATAAGCCAAGGACTATGGCAGCCCTCACCTCGCTGATGACTCGCTTTTGCACGGGAGATGATAGTTGGTTCGCCTGTAGTACTCACAACGGTGAGGCACCCACCTCGGAAACACGCGACGCCAATGGAAAACCCAAGCGCAACAAAAATAAGCACATGTATAAAAATGGCAGAAGAGATACGGAAGACGATGTGGTCAACGCGTGGTTCACCGGACCTAAATCCAGACAAAAAAAGGAAGCCCTTGAAAGGGAACAAAGACGGACCTAGCCAGCTCGACAGGATCCTGGACCGGTCGTGCCAAATCCACGGCACCCAGGACAAACCAGCAACCCACACCAATAGGAATTGATGGGTCTTTAAGCAAGCTGGCAAGGTCATGATAGAGGGTCAAGTAAAACCCAAAGTTGCAGCAAAGACGAGGATGAACCTCGGCGGACCAATAATGAAGGCTAAAAGAAGTTTCCCCATGAGGTAACCGAGGTCAGTATGATCTATGTTACTCACATCCCTAAAAGGGAGAGGAAGCATGTAGTCTGGGATGTCTACACGTTGGAGCCAGTCGCCCCGAAGTTCAACCCCTGGTCGGCTTCCCCAATCACATTTGAAAAACAAGATTATCTGACTAGCATCAAGCATGGCGCATTGGTAGTGCTCGTCCTGGACCCAATTGTCGATGGTTACCATCTGATACATATCCTCATGGACGGCAGAAGCAGCTTCAACCTCATTTATGAGGATACGATCAGTAAGATGGGCATCGACTCATCCCGGATCAAGCCGAGTACCATCACCTTTAAAGGTGTCATCCCAGGCGTCGAAGCCCCCTGCACCAGAATGATCACCCTAGAGGTAGTCTTCGGCTCCCCCGATAACTTCAGAAGCGAGGAATTAATCTTCGACATCGTCCCCTTTCGAAGTGGATACGACACGCTCTTAGGACGCACAACTTTTGCATGGTTCAATGCAGTCCTGCATTATGCTTATCTGAAGCTCAAAATGTTGGGACCCAACTGTGTTATAATAGTCAATGGTAACATCGAGCGCTCACTCCGGACGGCGAAGCAGACCGTGGCATTCACAGCTGAGGTTCAGGCGTCCGAGGAGGCGGCCTGCAGTGATAAATGCACCACTAGCTCTTCGAAGCGCACGTGGGCTGGGCAAACCAACCCCGACTACGTACTCCCGCACCCTAAATAGGGAGATGGGCTCCTTGCATGGCCTTTTTGGATGGGGCACTACATTACAAGGGTGCATAATTTTGCACTCAAGATTCCCTGGGCCGCCGAGGAGCCAAAATTCATCAACACGCCGGAGCGGCCCGACTGAGGACCGACTTGGCTACGAGCCCTCATCTCAACAGGTCTCTGTCAAAGAGCCTACAAGCATGAATTCCTCAATGTGGCTTAAACCACACAACAAACTCCTGCAAGACCTCTTTCAAGGGACTCGGCCAACAAATGCCTGAGGCGTATAAAGGGCCAAGATTGCACCATTCCTACTCAAATCACCACCGTCCATGACGGCAAGATGGTCATCAACATGGAAGCGCAATCGTGCGGTAGGATGCGGCCCGGGCTGTTAAAGCCTGATGTCAATATCCGCCCTGTATTTTTCTTCCTCGTGCACTCTCTTACGTTGTCTTCTTTTTAGTTCCTGTCGTAGTAGCTTGACAGGCAACAACTTGAAGGTTATAAACATAAAAATATATGCCTTCTAATTGTATTACCTACATTCCTGTTCAAGCATTGCCTTTGCACTACAAGAACATCTTTCAAGATATAACTGTTAAGGGGCCTCATTCCCCTGCCTTACAAGTCTGAAGTGTCCGACGTCTCAAATTTTGGCTTTATATGCATTAGTTTTGAATCTAGATTGTGGTCAATAGTTGGGTTGACAGACTCCTATGTGTACTCCTTACGTTCCCGATGAATTAGGCTAAGGGTGTAACAGGAGAACCACTGTCGATCGTGCCACCGGGTAAATTGGCAGAGCGCCTCAGTGGAGAAAGCCGAAAGCTGACTATTTAGGTAGGTGCAAACTAGTCGGCCATGAACGGACCGCGTTAAGCGATGTGACGATAGAGATCACACCCGTGTTAAATGAAGGGCTTTATCTTTTTAGCCGAAGTGTGTCATGGTTTAGACCTCAGCTTACTAAGCCGACCACTTTCCACACCGGGGACTCATTTTCAGCCCCCACAGTCAAACTCCCTAGATTAAATGAAAGTTATCAAGCCATTATAGTCTGATTGCCTGGTTCCTATGAGTAGAGACCGCCATCGGGAGCCGAGACATCGGCCAAGGGTCAAAGTTGTACCTCGGAACACACTTTGTATATTCTACATTGGGGTAAAAGTCGATGACTAGCCACTTTCAGTTTAAGATGGTCACACAGGAGGGAAAATAATTAAAAGAGTACATATGAAGGGATGTGAAACCATACTCATTCCATCAAACCATTAATTTCTGAACATTTCATAACTTCAGCATTCCGAAGTGCTACCTAGTAATACAAGGTGTCCTTTGGACACACGGCCTCGGTAATCCGAGCTCTTTCCTCTACCTTAGGGTAAAACTACTCCGCGGTGTGAGGCTTGTCTGCGGGAAGACCCTAGCCACTTTAACCGCATCGACCTTGCGGAAGTGTGTCTTCATGCAGGCATACGCCCTCCGCGCTCCTTCAAAGCACGTGAACCTCCTCTAGCTATTGTCACGCGAGACAGCCCCCTGCAGGCGCATCCTGAGATCGAAGAAGCTAGTTGGAAGGGCTTTGGTAAGCCATAGTGCGACACAGAGGTCTTGAAGCGTCAGTATCGCCATGTGGAGTAGCTTCACCAGCTGCTTGATTCGATTATTTAGCAGATGTGATGACGGAGACCCTGGGGACTGCCCCTAGAAGGCCTTCTCCACCTCGTGACCCTCCAACTGGTCGAAATGTGCAACGACATCTGCCACGCTTTGCCATAGCTAGGTGAGCTCGATGCACCCCTTGCTGCCAAACACACACCATAATAAGTATAGCTTACCCAGGGTGATTTGCTCCAACTGCTGGAGCACCTTGTGATCAGCCCGCATTGTGGTCTTGAATTCGGAGTGGGCAAGCTGGAGCTTCCCAAGCTCCTCCTTCGTTTGCTGCCCCTCCGTCTGTAGCTTGTCGCGTGCCTGAAACACGCCCTTCAGGGTCTCCTCAACCTCTTGGACCCGCGCTCGGTCCTTCTCACTGGCCACCTGCTCGGTGGCCCAGGCCATTTCCGCCTTCGCGGCTGCAGCCTTGTGCTGCTTCACCTCTTGCCAAGACTTTTTGAGGTCGGCCTTGAGCGTCTCAAGCTCAGCTAACGTTTCTATCATTAAAATAGTTCGGCCTTAGTTCTCCACCTAGCAAGATATATCACAACTTTTTCGTGTAAAATACCATGCACACATTGCTTACCATAGACTGCTCAAATATCTGGTTCACTAGGTTGAGGTCCTCCTGGGACCTCTCGAGCTTCCAATTCATCTCCACAATCTCCCCAGAGACAAAGTTTGGAATCGACGTCAAAACTTGTCAGCAAAAATCCTTATTACAAAGCCTGCAGTCAAAATATTGAAGCTCCAGGAAGAATGCCTTAAGCAGCGCCCTGGGGGCTATATAAGAAGCTCCTGATAAGATATACGACCCCAAGGACGATTTCTTCAAACCAACTTTGGGCTCAGGGGCTACTCACTCACTACGTCATTTAGAAGGTCGTGATATCATGTCCTCGGACATATACATAAATCGACAAGCTCAAATAAATAAGCTAATTCGGCACAAAGAGGCATACCTAGAGGCTCGTTATGAGGTTCTTGAAAACCTCATGCAGGTCGCCCCCCGCGGACCGGAAGCCTTGCAGCGCCGCTCCTATTAAGGCACGATGCTCTTCCTTGAGGGAGGATACCTTTAGGGTCTCCTCCACCTCCTCGGTCCACACTGTGCCAGCCTATCCTTGGGTAGTCGGCGGGGGTGGCGGGACAACCTCGAACCCAGGCGCCGATGTGCCAACCCGAGTGGTCTCCACTTGCGGTGGCGGAGATGAAGCAAATATCGGCTAGACCGATGACTGACCCAGCCCCTCTTTAACGACCTCGGGGTGCTTCTCCCCCAGGTCTTGTTGGGCCGAGGTGTCGACCTCGGCCATGATGGCCACCTCTTCGTCCCTCGTCACGTTGGCTTCGGGGGCCAAGATGGATGTCGCCTCCCCTAGCCCATCACGCATTGGGGGAGGAGCAGAGGGCTTTGGAGTCTCGATGGCAGATGGTAATCCGCTCGAGGAACCGCTGGGGATCACCCTTGGTGGATTACATAAGAAAATACGATTTATGAGTTTACCTTTGCTAAATAAGACTTGTCCCATAAAAGGACATGATATAAAAATGACGGCTTACCCTCAAGGTGCCGATTTCTTCCTCCCCAGCGTGAGGAAGTCTTCTTCTGATCTGCCAGAGAGATCGGTTCTCTCTGGCGACTTGCCGGCGGCCCTAGCCGAGCTCCTCCTCAGCCTCTTCGAGCCCTTGGGATGCATGCCGGCTTCGGCGTCCTCCAACGCCGCCCTCTTCCCTTAAGGGGAGGGTTCTCTTCTTCGGCAGAGGAGGCGTGGGTCTCCTCGAACCAAACGACCGAGGTCTCCTGAGCCCAAGCACTCATCTTGCCCTTTAGGGACTTCGTCCCTTTGGGGGCCACCACGTGCGGCTCCTTGGTTAGGAGCACAGTGAGCAGGGGAGTCAGCTGCTCCTTTGGTAGCGGGGCTGGGCATCGCGCTTTTTGTGCCCATGCCAGCCACTTTAGCAGGCGTTAAGCATAAGCAATTCATCAAATTCTACCCGTCAATAGAAAAAACTAGAAGTTGGGTGCGTGTGATAAAAGACTTACTGGGGGCATCGTGGTCGTCCTCGAAGCCAAGGTCCTCCTCCTCCTTGGGGATCTTGTCCTTGGCCAGCTTCATGAGCTTCGTCCACATAGCGGTCAAGGTGGAGCGGAACAAGGCTGTGAGTGGGGGCCATGTCCTCGAGCTTTTGCACCCACATCGGGGTAGCCCAAAGCTAAAGCGAGAGCATACGACAGTTAAGCATGACATTGATGACGTCGGTGAGATGGAAGTTCTATGTGGTGGCCCACCACTTGATCCTCTTGATCATAGCCTCCACCTCGGTTAGGTTCCCCCAGGCGACGCCCTTCTCCTTCGAGGATTGAGTTCCTTTGGAGGCCCGGTCGAGAAGGCTGGGACCTCGGCCTGGCCAGGGGTGAGCGGCTCGGTAATATAGAACCACTCTTGCTGCCACTCCTTCACCGTTTTGATGAAGGTGCCTTTGAACCATTCACCCCCGGGTTCTTGCTGATCATGGCCCCTTCGCATTTCCTCAGGTCGGATCCAGTAGACTTCAGCTTAGTCCGGAAGATCTTCAGCCGCAGCTCAAAGTGCGGCTCGTAGCGGAGGAAGGCCTCACATACCGTAATAAAGGAGGTGAGGTGAAGGATGGAGTTTGGGGCCATGTGGTGGAAATCAAGCCCATAATAAAACATTACCCCATGCACAAAAGGATGCAATGGGAACCCAAGCCCTTAGACGAGGTGGGGGACAAAAACCACTGGTTCCCAAGCATTGGGACTAGGCACCTGCTGGCCATCGGCTGGAGCACGGGCGGCGATCTTGGTTGTCGGGTACCCCATGCTGTGTAACTCCACGATGGTGCCATCCGTCATGATGGAACAACCCCAGTGCCCCTGGGGGTGTCAAGCATAGCTGGCGGAGGAGGTTGGGCTCACTTAAGGAAAAAGGTGTGGGATCGGATCTGGCATTGGAGCTAGACGAGGCAATGGATGGGGAGAATGGGAGCGTGGTTAGTTATGCTTTCCTTCCATTTGCTCTTATAGGCCAGTGAAAGGCCAAGACCCCTCCCCTCCCACTGTGCCGATAAACACGCCACTCCCATCAAATATGTCGTTAAGCATATGGGGGGGCAAAATCTTCATGATATCCCTGAGAAAACAGGCACGGTCTCCACCTCGATGGGACATGCCAGTAAAAAGGTTGCCTCGGGCCGCGGTTTGGGGGAAGCAGTAACTGCTCGACCTATCGTGGGGTGAGTCGTTTCGATAAAGTTGTCAGACTAAGTGGGACTATTCACACCGAGATGGTTGGCCATCGAGGCTAAGTTATCTGATCTCTTCGGGCAGATAGTACAAGTTCGGTTGAGCCTCGGCTGGCATCGCACTTTGATACGTCTCCAACATATCTATAATTTTGTTGTTGTTCCATGCTATTATATTACCTATTTTGGATGTTTTATATGCATTAATATGCTATTTTATATTATTTTTGGGACTAACCTATTAACCTAGAGCCCAGTGCCAGTTTCTGTCTTTCCTTGTTTTTGAGCTTCGTAGAAAAGGAATACCAAGCGGAATAAAAATTTCGCGTTGATTTTTCTTGGACCAGAAGACACCCCGGATACTTGGAGATCAAGTAAGAAGAGCCGCGAGGCAGCGGCAAGGGGGGAGGGCGCGCCCTAGGGGCGCCCCTGCCTTGCCGCCTCCTCGGGACTACTCTGACCTAACCCTTGGTCCTATATATTCACATATATTCCCAAACCACCAGAAGCATCCACGTAAACACTTTTTCATCGCCGCAACCTTCTGTTCCCGTGAGATCCCATCTTGGGGCCTTTTCTGGCATCCTGCCGGAGGGGGATTCGATCACGGAGGGCATCTACATCAACTCTATTTCCCTTCCGATGAAGCGTGAGTAGTTTACCACAGACCTACGAGACCATAGCTAGTAGCTAGATGGCTTCTTCTCTCTCTTTGATTCTCAATACCATGTTTTCCTCGATGTTCTTGGAGATCTATCTGATGTAATATTCTTTTGTGGTGTGTTTGTCGAGATCCGATGAATTGTGGGTTTATTATTAGCTTATCTATGAATAATATTTTAATCTTCTCTGAATTCTTATATGCATGATTTGGTACCTTTGTATTTCTCTTCGAACTATCGGTTTGGTTTGGCTAACTAGATTGGTTTTTCTTGCAATGGGAGAGGTGCTTAGCTTTGGGTTCAATCTTCCGGTGTCCTCACCCAGTGACAAAGTAGGGGTCATACGTCTCCAACGTATCTATAATTTATGATGTATTCATCCTGTTATTTTATCATTCTTGGGTGTTTTACAATCATTTTATAGCAACTTTATATCATTTTTTTGGGACTAACCTATTGACCCAGTGCCTAGTGCCAGTTGCTGTTTTTTTGCTTGTTTTTTACATCACAGAAAATCAATATTAAATGGAGTCCAACCACCGCGAAAATTTTTGTGGATTTTTATGGATCGGAAGGAACCCAATGGGCCAGAGCTACACCTGGGGGTGCCCTGAGGGGGGCACAACCCACCCGGGCGCGCCAGGGCCCCTTGGCGCGCCCAGGTGGGTTGTGCCCACCTCGGTGGCCTCCGGCACCCCCTCTTTGCACTATAAATTCCCAAATATTCCGAAACCCCTTAGGGTTAACCTATATTAGAAGTTCCGCCGCCGTAAGCCTCTCTAGCCACCGAAAACCAATCTAGACCCCATTCCGGCACCCTGCCGGAGGGGGAATCATCTCCAGTGGCCATCTTCATCATCCCGGCGGCCACCACGATGAGGAGGGAGTAGTCGACCCTCGGGGCTAAGGTTTTGTACCAATAGCTATGTGTTTAATCTCTCTCTCTCTCTCTCTCATGATCTATATCATGGGCTTTGTTAATATCGTCTGATCATATGATGTTTCTCCCCTCTATACTCTTGTGGAGATGAACTAAATCTTTACCATTTGAAGTTTTGTCTTGTCGGATTGAATATTCAGAGATGACAACACATGATATATGTCTTGCGGTACGAATACTCGAGGTGACAATTGGGATATCTTATTGATTCACTTGATATATGTTATGGCATTTAACTCATGGATTCCCGTGGTGATATTGGGGTCATCTATGCATAGGGGTTGATGCACGTTTTTATTATCTTTTCTCTGACAGAAACTTTGGGGTCTCCTTGTAGTTCTTTGTGTGGATTGAGTATTATGAATATGGATATGATTTGGTGTTATTCTAGTACGAACTCTAGGATAGATCGAACAGAAAAAATAGCTTTGCGTTATTTTAGTACGAACTCTTGAATAGATCGAACGGAAAGAATAGCTTTGAGGTAGTTTTGTACCCTACAAACAATTCCTATCTTTTGTTCTCCGCTAATAGGAACTCGGGGGCGATTCTTCGTTACACTTTGAGGGATAATCATATGATCCAACTATGTTAGCATTGTTGAGATATTGCACTAGAAAAAGTACGGACCCTAGGCCTTGTTTTTAAGTATTGCAATACCGTTTTCGTGCCCGTTTACTATTTGCTACCTTTCTGTTTTTATTTATTCAGATTATAAAAATATATTTCTACCATCAATATTACACTTTTATCACCATCTGTTCGCCGAACTAGTGCAACTATACAATTTGCCATTGTATCGGTTGTGTTGGGGACACAAGAGATTTCTTGTATTTCGTCACAGGGTCATTTGAGAGAGACCACCTTCATCCTACACCTCTCACGGATTGATAAACCTTGGTCATCCACTTGAGGGAAAATTGTTACTGTCCTACAAAACTCTACGCTTGGAGGCCCAACACGTGTCTACAAGAATAAAGTTGTGTAGTAGACATCAAGGGGTAGCGAGGCACGTATTGTATTGTTGCCATCGAGGATAAAAAAGATGGGGTTTACATCATATTGCATGAGTTTATTCCTCTACATCATGTCATCTTACTTAAGGCGTTACTCCGTTCTTTATGAACTTAGTACTCTAGATGCATGTTGGATAGCGGTCGATGTGTGGAGTAATAGTAGTAGATGCAGGAAGGAGTCGGTCTACTTGACACAAACATGATGTTTATATTGCATATTCGTTGCCTTGGATATCGTCATAACTTTATGATTTTCTATCAATTGCTCGACAGTAATTTGTTCATCGACCGTATTATTTGCCTTCAAGAAAGAAGCCTCTAGTGATACCTATGGCCCTGGGTCTATTTTCCATCATATTATTTCCCGATCTACTATTTTGAAATCTTTTACTTTCATATCTATAAACCAAAAAACCCAAAAACATTTACTTTATCTTTTGTTTAGTTTAATCTATCTCTATTAGATCTCACCTTTGCAAGTGACCGTGAAGGGATTGACAACCCCTTTATCGCGTTGGGTGAAAGTGTTTGATTGTTTGTGCAGGTTTTGGTGATTTGCGTGTTCTTCTCCTACTAGATTGATACCTTGGTTCTTAATTAAGGGAAATACTTGTCTCTAATTTGCTGCATCACCCTTTCCTCTTCAAGGAAAAAACCAACACAAGCTCAAGAAGTAGCATGAAGAATTTCTGGCACAGTTGCCGGGGAGATCTACGCCAAGTCAAGACATACCAAGTACCCATCATAAAACTCTCATCTTTTGCATTACATTATTCGCCACTTGCCTCTCGTTTTCCTCTCCCCCACTTCTAAAACGATTTTCGAAAAGATTTGCCCTTTTCTTTCACCCTTCTTCCATTCATCTTTTCGGTTGCTTATTGTTTGCTCGTTTGTTAGATCGGTTTGTTGTCAACATGTCTGAATCTGGGGAGGTTATCATTGAAAATCTTGAGGAAAAACTTGGGTCTTGTTCTTTGGATCATGAAACTGAAACTCCTCCTAATTACAAAGAAAATACTTTTCATGTGGGGGTGGTAATATTATTGGAGAAAGTGTTATTCAAGAATTCTTTGATTGTATGGGATCTATGCCTATGAGTAAAATATCTATTCTTCTCGATACAAATTGTTATGCAGATGCCATTGTTATGCTTGTTGAGAAATTAGAAAGAAAATTTGTGCACATCCATCCTGCTTTGCAAAAGATGTTTTACGAACATCCCAATTGCCACCATCATCCTTATGCGAGAATTTGATTTTAGAATACAAGAAGCTAGGGATATTTTGCTTTCTATAATAAAGATGTTGCACACCCTCCGATTGAAGATGTCCTCCATGATAAAGAAACTATGCGTAGTTTGGAATCTAGGGATTATCAATCTTATAGTGAGAATCTTAGGAGGAGAGTTCCCTATTCAGAAATCTCTCAAGCTTTGTACCTTGAGACCTTTGAGGAATTTGATTGGATTACAAGGGGAATTTATGTAGGATTTAATAGGGATTGGTTGAATAAGATGATGAAAGAACCCGTTAGAAACGAGATACGTGTTTTGTATGATGATATATATGGTGATCATCCTCATTACGGGTTTATGAATGTCAAAATAATAGTCAAAGTCCTTTTCATGATTTAAGTTCATCTACTAGAAAGGAAATATAGATTTGTTAAGATGAGTTTTGGAGTATTTGATGAGAAAGGAATTGCATACCAGAGATGACAATACCTAGATATATGTTTTTATGCCCATCTAAGGGCGTTAAACAATAGCGCTTGTTGGGAGGCAACCCAATTTTATTTTTGTGTTTTTTGTTTTGCTACTGTTCTTGAATAAAATACACATTATTACCTCTATAGTAATTGTGTTTTGGTGTTTTAATTAGTGTTTGTACCAAGTAAGACCTTTGGGATAGCTTACAGTGATAGTTGATTTGATCTTGCTGAAAAACAGAAACTTTTGCGCCTAGTAATATAATTCTCAATTTCAACATAAGAGCGATAAAATATCGAATCTTTTTGCAGAAGATTAAGCTACACATTGTCTCTGTTGTCCTAATTTTTTTTCAGAATTTTAAGAATTACAGAAGTATTTGGAGTATTCAGATTGCTATAGACTATTCTGTTTTTGACAGATTCTGTTTTCTATGTGTTGTTTACTTATTTTGACGAATCTATGGTAGTATCAAGGGGTATGAACCATGGAGAAGTTGGGATACAGTAGATATTACACCAATATAAATAAAGAATGAGTTCACAACAGTACCAAAAGTGGTGATTTATTTTCCTATACTAACGGATCTCATGAGATTTTCTGTTGAGTTTTGTGTTGTGAAGTTTTCAAGTTTTGGGTAAGGATTTGATGGACTATGGAATAAGGAGTGGCAAGAGCCTAAGTTTGGCGATGCCCAAGGCAATATTCAAGGACAACCAAGAGCCTAAGCTTGGGGATGCCCCGGATGGCGTCCCCTCTTTTGTCTTCGTCTATCAATAACTTTACTTGAGGCTATATTTTTATTCACCACATGATATGTGTATTGCTTGGAGCGTCTTGATATGAGTCTTTACTTTTTAGTTTGCCACAATCATCCTTGCTGTACAAATTGATACGTCTCTAACGTATCTATAATTTTTTATTGTTCCATGCTATTATATTATCTATCTTGGATGTTTTATATGCATTTATACGCTATTTTATATGATTTTTGGGACTAACCTATTAACCTAGAGCCTAGTGCCAGTTTATGTTTTTTCCTTGTTTTTGATTTTCGCAGAAAAGGAATATCAAACGGAGTCCAATTAACCTGAAAATTTACGGAGACTATTTTTGGAAAATATAAAAAATACTAGAACGAAAAGATATCGGAGTAGAGTCCTGAGGCATCCACAAGGGTGGAGGGCGCCCCACCCCCCTAGGGCGCGCCCTCCGTCCTTGTGGGCTCCTTGTGGGCCCCCCCACTTGTTCCCGACGCCAACACCTCTTATAAATCCCAAAAACCCCTGAACAGAACCTAGATCGAGAGTTCCACCGCCGCAAGGCTCTATAGCCACCAAAAACCAATCGGGACCCTGTTCCGACACCCTGCCAGAGGGGGGAATCATCACCGGTGGCCATATTCATCATCCCGGCGCTCTCCATGACGAGGAGGGAGTAGTTCACCCTCGGGACTGAGGGTATGTACCAGTAGATATGTGTTTGATCTCTCTCTCTCTCTCTCGTGTTCTTGATTTGGCACGATCTTGATGTACCTCGAGCTTAGCTATTATAGTTGGATCTTATGATGTTTCTCACCCTCTACCTTCTTGTAAAGGATTGAGTTTTCCCTTTGAAGTTATCTTATTGGATTGAGTCATTAAGGATTTGAGAACACTTGATGTATGTCTTGCATGTGCTTATCTGTGGTGACAATGGGATATTCATGTGATCTACTTGATGTATGTTTTGGTGATCAACTTGCGGGTTCTGTGACCTTGTGAACTTATGCATAGGGGTTGGCACATGTTTTTGTCTTGACTCTCTGGTAGAAACTATGGGGCACTCTTTGAAGTTCTTTGTGTTGGTTTGAATAGATGAATCTAAGATTGTGTGATGCATATCGTATAATTAAAACCGCGGATACTTGTGGTGACTGATACGTCCATTTTGCATCATGTTTTCTTGTTGTTAATTATAATGTTTTTATCCATAATAATGCTTTTTGGAGTAATTCTAATGCAGTTTCTCTCATAATTTGCACGGAACACATCAAGATGGAGAATTCCGGCAGCTGGAAATCTGGACGTGAAAAAGCTACGTCAGGCTACTTATTATGCACAACTCCAAATAAGTCGAAACATCACGGGGATTTTTATGCAATATATAAGAAATACTGGAACCAATAAACACTAGAGGGGGCCACCACGTGGGCACAACCCACCTAGGCGCGCCAGGCCCCCCAGGCGCGCCCTGGTGGGTTGTGGCCTCCTCGGCCCACCTCTGGTGCCCATCTTCTGGTATATTAGTGGTTTTGATCTAGAAAAATAAATAAGAGGAGGACTTTCGGGATAAAGCGCCGTTGCCTCAAGGCGGAACTTGGGCAGGAGCACTTTTGCCCTCCGGCAGAGCGATTCTGCCAGTGGAACTTCCCTCCCGGAGGGGGAAATCATCATCATCGTCATCATCACCAACAACTCTCCCATCTTGGGGAAGGAAATCTTCATCAACATCTTCACCAGCACCATCTCATCTCAAACCCTAGTTCATCTCTTGTATTCAATCTTATTACCAGAACTAGTAGTGTTGATTACATCTTGTAGTTGATTACTACTCCCTCCGTCATGGTTTAGAAGGCGCGCTTGGAAATTCTCTGGGACCTAGGTGGTTATCTATTGGTTGTGAGATGGGCTAAAATATAGCATTCACACTACGCATTCATATAGAAATACTATATTGGAGTACTAATTAGCTACTATAAATAAATACAATGCGCCCTAAACCTTGTCTATTGTGGAAATGCACGCAAATTTAACTGTGCCTTCTAAACTATGACGGAGGGAGTATATGGTTTATTTGGTGGAAGACTATATGTTCAGATCCATTATGCATATTAATACCCCTCTGATCATGAGAATATTTATTGTTTGTGAGTAGTTACTTTTGTTCTGGAGGTCACGGGAGAAATCATGTTGCAAGTAATCATGTGAACTTGATATGTGTTCGATATTTTGATAGTATGTATGTTGTTATTCCCTTAGTGGTGTCATGTGAACGTCGACTACATGACACTTCACCATATTTGGGCCTAAGGGAATGCATTGTGGAGTAGAAAATAGATGATGGGTTGCGAGAGTGACAGAAGCTTAAACCCTAGTTTATGCGCTATTCTGTAAGGGAATGATTGGATCCTAGAGTTTAATGCTATGGTTAGAATTTATTCTTAATACTTTTCTCGTAGTTGCGGATGCTTGTAGGAGGGTTAATCATAAGTAGGAGGTTTGTTCAAGTAAGAACAGCACCTAAACACCGGTCCACCCACATATCAAATTATCAAAGTAGTGAACACGAATTAAACCAACGTGATGAAAGTGACTAGATGAAATTCCTGTGTACCCTCAAGAACGCTTTGCTCATCATAAAAGACCGTTTGGCCTGTCCTTTGCCTCAAAAGTATTGGGCTACCTTGCTGCACTTTCGTTACTATTATCTTTACTTGCTCGTTACAAATTATCTTGCTATCAAACTATTTGCTACTTACAATTTCAGCACTTGCAGACAATACCTTACCGGAAACTACTTGTCATTTCCTTATGCTCCTCGTTGGGTTCGACACTCTTACTTATCAAAAAGAGCTACAATTTATTCCCTGTACTTGTGGGTCATCAAGGATATTTTCTAGCGCCGTTGCCTGGGAGTGAAGCGCCTTTGGTAAGTGGAATTTGGTAAGGAAACATTTATATAGTGTGCTGAAATTTATTGTCACTTGTTACTATGGAAAACAATCCTTTGAGGGGTTTGTTCGGGGTATCTTCACCTTGTCGAAAACCACAATTAGCTACCCCTCAACCTACTACACCTACTGAAAATATCGAATATGAAATTCCTTTGTGTATGATAGAACAACTGCTAGCTATTCCTTATGTAGGAGATGAAACCGAACATCCTGATATGCACTTGATATATGTGGAACAAATTTGTGGATTGTTTAAGCTTGCTGGTTTACCCGGAGATGAGGTGATGAGAAAGGTTTTCCCTTTATCTTGGAAGGTAACAACATTGACATGGTATAGGCTTGCGATGATATTGGATCATGGAATTGGAATCGTTTGAAATTGGAGTTTCACCAAAAAAAATATCCTATGCATCTAGTTCATCGTGATCGGAATTATATATATAATTTTTGGCCTCATGAAGGAGAAAGTATTGCTCTATCTTGGGGGAGGCTTAAGTCAATGCTATATTCATGCCCCAATCATGAGCTCTCAAGAGAAATTATTATCCAGAATTTTTATGTTCGGCTTTCTCGTAGTGATCAAACCATGCTTGATACTTCTTGTGCTGGTTCATTTATGAAGAAGACTATTGAATTCCAGTGGGATCTTTTGGAAAGAATTAAATGCAACTCTGAAGATTGGGAACTCGACGAAGTTAAAGAGTCAGGTATTAAACTTAAGTATGATTGTGTTAAATCTTTTATGGATACCGATGCTTTTCAAAAGTTTAGCACTAAATATGGACTTGACTTTGAGATAGTAGCCTGTGAATCATTTGCTACTCATGTTGAACTCCCTATGGAGAAGTGGCTTAAATATCGCCCACCTATTAAAGAATAAATTAAAGAACCAGTACCAGTTAAAGAAGAAACTATACGTTATAATGTTGATCCAGTTGTTCCTTCTGCTTATATTGAGAAACCCCCTTTTCCTGTTAGGATAAAGGAGCATGCTAAAGTTTCAACTATGGTTAACAAAAGCTATGTTAGAACACCTAAACCTGATGAACAAATTAAAGTAGAACCTAGCATTGCTATGGTTAAAGATCTCTTGGAAGAAGATATGGATGGGCATGTTATTTACTTCTGTGTAGAAGCTCCTAGAATTGCTAAACCTGATAAAACAAATAAACATAGACCTGTTGTTGGCATGCCTGTTATTTCAGTTAAAATAGGATATCACTGTTATCATGGTTTATGTGACATGGGTGCTAGTGTGAGTGCTATTCCTTACACTTTATATGAAGAAATCATGAAAGACATAGAACCTGCTGAGTTAGAAGACATAGATGTTACTATTAAACTTGCTAATAGAGACACCATATCACCTTGTGGGATTATTAGAGATGTTAAAGTCTTGTGTGGGAAAATAAAATACCCTACTGATTTTCTTGTTCTTGGTTGCCCACAAGATGACTTTTGTCCAATTATCTTTGCCAGACCTTTCTTGAATATAGTTAATGCTAAGATAGATTGTGAGAAACAAACTGTTGGTGTTAGCTTTGGTGATGAGTCTCATGAGTTTAATTTTTCCAAGTTTAGTAGAAATCATCCTGAAAAATAATTGCCTAGTAAGGATGAATTAATAGGTCTTGCTTCTATTGTTGTTCCACCTATTGATCCTTTAGAACAATATTTGCTAGACCATGAAAATGATTTACATATGCATGAAAGAAATTAAATAGATAAAGTTTTCTTTGAACAACGTCCTCTACTTAAACACAATTTGCCTATTGAAACTCTGGGAGGTCCTCCTCCACCTAAAGGTGATCATGTGTTTGAATTAAAACAATTACCATACACTTTGAAATATGCTTATCTCAATGAAAAGAAGATATATCATGTTATTATTAGTGCTAACCTTTCAGAACATGAAGAAGAAAGATTATTGAAAGTTCTAAGGAAGCACCGGGCTGCTATTGGATATACTCTTGATGATTTAAAGGGCATTAGTCCCACTCTATGTCAGCACAAAATTAATATGGAACCTGATGCTAAACCCGTTGTTGATCACCAACGTCGGTTGAATCCAAAAATGAAGGAAGTGGTAAGAACGGAAATCTTAAAACTTCTGGAAGAAGGTATAATCTATCCTATAGCTGATAGTAGATGGGTAAGTCATGTTCATTGTGTCCCTAAGAAAGGAGGTATTACTGTTGTTTCTATTGATAAGAATGAACTTATTCGACAAAGAATTGTAACAGGCTATAGAATGGTAATTGATTACAGAAAATTAAACAAAGCAACTAGGAAAGATCATTACCCTTTTCCTTTTATTGATCAAATGCTTGAAATATTATCTAAGAACACACACTTTTGCTTTCTAGATGGATATTCTGGATTTTCACAAATACCTGTCTCTCAACTTGATCAAGAAAAGACTACTTTTACTTGTCCCTTTGGAACTTAAGCTTATAGACATATGCCTTTTGGTCTATGCAATGCACCTGCTACCTTTCAAAGATGTATGACTACTATATTCTCTGACTTTTCTGAAAATATTGTTGAGGTTTTCATGCATGACTATTCTGTTTGTGGGAAGTTTTTTGATGATTGTTTAAGCAATCTTGAGCGAGTTTTGCAGAGATGTGAACAAACAAATCTTGTCTTGAATTGGGAGAAGTGGCATTTTATGGTTAATGAAGGCATTGTCTTGGGTCATAAAAATTTTGAAAGAGGTATTGAAGTGGACCAAGGTAAGGTTGATGCAATTGAGAAAATGCCATGTCCTAAGGACTTCAAAGGTATTCGTAGTTTCTTAGGTCATGCTGGTTTTTATAGGAGATTTATCAAAGATTTCTCTAAAATTCCAGGTCTCTTACTAATCTTTTGCAAAAGGATATTCGTTTTGTTTTTGATGATGATTATCTTGAAGCCTTTGAAATAGTCAAGAAAGGTTTAATATTTGCACCTATTGTTCAACCACCTGATTGGAACTTGCCTTTTGAAATTATGTGTGATGCTAGTGATTATGTTGTTGGTGTTGTTCTAGGACAAAGAGTTGATAAGAAATTGAATGCTATTCATTATGCTAGTAAAAATCTAGACAGTGCTCAAAGAAATTATGCTACTACTGAAAAAGAATTCTTAGCAGTAGTGTTTGCTTGTGATAAATTTAGACCTTATATTGTTGATTCCAAAGTAATTCTTCACATAGACCATGCTGTTATTAAAAATCTTATGGAAAAGAAAGATGCTAAACCTAGACTTATTCATCGGGTTCTCTTGTTACAAGAATTTGATTTACATATCATTGATAGAAAAGGAGTTGAGAACCCCGTAGCTGATAATTTGTCTAGGCTTGAAAATGTGCTTGATGACCCACTACCTATTGATGATAGTTTTCCTGATGAGCAGTTAGCTGCAATAAATGTTGTTAATGGTACTCCTTGGTATGCTGACTATGCTAATTACATTGTTGCTAAATATTTACCACCTAGATTTACATACCAGCAAAAGAAAAATTTCTTCTATGATTTAAGACATTACTTTTGGGATGACCCACATCTTTATAAAGAAGGAGTAGGTGGTATTATTAGACGTTGTGTACCTGTGCATGAACATGGACAAATCCTACGGAAATGTCACTCCGAGGCTTATGGAGGGCATCATGCTGGAGATAGAACTGCTCACAAAGTATTCCAATCTGGATTTTATTGGCCTACTCTCTTCAAGGATGCACGTAATTTCGTCCTATCTTGTGATGAATGTCAAATAATAGGTAATATCGGTAAGTGTCAAGAAATGCCTATGAATTATTCACATATTTTGGTTGTTGTTGATTATGTTACTAAATGGGTAGAAGCTATTCCAACCAGTAGTGCTGATCACAACACCTCTATTAAAATGCTTAAGGAAGTTATTTTCCCAAGGTTTGGAGTCCCCAGATATTTAATGACTGATGGTGGTTCACACTTTATTCATGGTGATTTCCGTAAGATGCTTGCTAAGTATGATGTTAACCATATAATTGCATCACCCTATCATCCTTAGTCTAGTGGTCAAGTTGAACTTAGCAATAGAGAAATAAAATTAATTTTGCAAAAGACTGTCAATAGATCCAGGAAGAATTGGTCTAAGAAATTATATGATGCACTTTGGGCTTATAAAACAACTTATAAAAATCCTATGGGTATGTCTCCTTATAAAACGGTTTATGGAAAAGCTTGTCATTTTCCTCTTGAGTTAGAACATAAAGAATTTTGGGAAATCAAAGAGCTCAACTATGATTTCAAACTTGTTGGTGAGAAGAGGTTATTTTATATAAGCTCATTAGATGAATGGAGAACCAAAGCTTATGAAAATGCAAATTTATTCAAAGAAAAAGTTAAAAGATGGCATGACAAATGAATTCAAAAGCGTGAGTTTAAAGTTGGAGAATATGTTCTTTTGTACAACTCTCGTTTTAGACTTTTTGCAGGAAAGCTCCTCTCGAAATGGGAAGGCCCATACATCATCGAGGAGGTTTACTGGTCTGGAGCCATCAAAATAAATAACTTTGAAGGTACTAACCCGAAGGTTGTCAATGGACAACGAATAAAGCATTATATCTCAGGTACGCTTATTAATGTTGAAAGCAATATTATCCAAACTTTGACACCAGAAGAGCACATAAAAGAGTCCTTCTGGAACACTCCAGAATCGTGAAAATAAGGAGGTACGTGATACGGTAAGTAAACGGACTCCAAAAATTCCGCAAAAATATTTTTTATCAGTTTTGGAATATTTTAAAATTTTGGAAATAAAGAAACTTCCAGGAAGCGTCCCCTGGTGGGCACAAGGCACCAGGGTGCGCCAGGCTTGCCTGGCGTGCCCAGGTGTGTTGTGCCCACCTGGGACACCTTCTGTACTCCGTTTTTCTTCCATATACTTGTCCTCCAAGATAAAAAAAACTATATATACTTCCCGAACCTATTTACCACCGTATCGTGAAGAAATCCTTTGTTCTCTTTTTCCTTGCTGTTTTCTATGAGATCCCATCTACCATGGCTTCTTATGGCTCCTCCAAGGACAAGTTCTTCAAGAACGTCATCAACCGATATTTGCGGGAAGTGGTGCATCACCCTCAGGTTATCCAGATGCATGAGGTGGTGCTTCACCTTTGCGATGTGTCGTGTCCCAAGGGGACGGGAACCGTGGAGACCAGGCTTGAAGCTATGGAGCAAGATGTCTTCCGGTGCAAGGGATGGTGGAGCGTGGGCTCAATGCCAATCACCTCATGATCATAGATCTTTCCCATGATCTTAAGGTGGATGGCAAGCCCATGAAGGGCATCATCTTCACACTCAACGAGCAAATCAACTTTCTCGAAAGCCAGATCTATGATCTTCAAAACCAAGTCTTTGAACATGAGGTGAGGTTTAAAGGTATGAGTTTGGCTGCTGGTTGCAGGACCTGTGAGACTCATTCCTCCTCTTATGATGGTGGGCCACTGCCATGGAAATTCGAGGACAAGATCTCTCCTTCATCACCGCCATCATCTTCTTCACCACCAAAAGAAAATTGAGTATCTGGTATGGGCACTCCCCTTGGCTTCCGCCAAGCTTGGGGGAGGTGCCTCGGTATCGTATCATCCTACTATCTTTTTGCTTTTCTTATTTTAGTTTGATCAATTGCTTTAGATGAAATAAAGTTTAGTTTGATCCTTTCTTCTTTGAGAGTTTGCTTAGCGATCTAACCTTGTAATCATGTGCAAGTTATATAATAAAGTTAGTTTGAGTTTTTACTTTCTTAACTTTCATGTTGCAAATAAAGAAAAGAATTAAAGAAAGAAAAAGAGGAAGGGCATAAATGAAGAAAGGAAATAAATCAATAAGATTATATACTAATCCTATGGTAGGTGATGGCACCACATAAGGAAAAGTATAAGTAGAAAATTTTATTAGAGATTGACAAACATAGCATTAGTCAATGATGCAACTCATGAAAGAATTAATAAGGGAAGGGAAGATTCACATATAGATATACTATCCTAGAAATATTTGGTGATTGTGAGTCCTCATCAAAATATTATATGCCAAAATTGTTGACGTTGGACAAGGAAGACAACTTAATGGTTTATGTTTGTTTATATTCACATAGAAGTCATATTGTCATAGATCCTTTAACATGTGATGCTTGCCCCTATATTTGCTAGCCAAAATTATGTACTAAGTAGAGATACTACTTGTGCATCCAAAAACCCTTAAACCCAAATCTTTTTCAAGTGTCCACCATACCTACCTAGGGATTGAGTAAGATCCCTGAAGTAAGTTGTCATCAGTGCAAAAAGGCAATAAAAATTGCTTCTAAAAGTGTGAGATCATTTAGTGTAAGACAAAATTGAGCGTTGTACGAACTTGGATGACAAAGAATAGAAGCGACAGACTGCATAATAAAGGTTGTCATCTTAAGGGGCAATACAACGTGACGTTCTCTTGCACTAAGGGATTGAGCATACAAACAATTAAGCGCATGGCAATCTCTGCTTCCCTCTACAAAGGGCCTATCTTTTACTATTATGCAAAGAGTCAAAGATTTTCTCTCTATTCCATTTATTTTTCTCATTTGGCAAGCATCATGTGGTGAGGAAAGATCTAGGCACATATGTCCAGTTGAATATAGATAGCATGAGTTATTTTGTTGACATCACCCTT
This sequence comes from Triticum urartu, assembly GCF_003073215.2. Taxonomy (NCBI): domain Eukaryota; kingdom Viridiplantae; phylum Streptophyta; class Magnoliopsida; order Poales; family Poaceae; genus Triticum; species Triticum urartu. Next base: position 38,022,467 of record NC_053025.1, read on the forward strand.
GAGGTGAGTATGTTGGGAGGCGAAACTATAAGCCCCTATCTTTCTATGTGTCCAGTTGAAATGTTTTGCTCATGGGTACGAGGTGAGTGTTAGAAATCATAGAAGACTATATGATGGTTGAGTATGCGGACTTGCCTAAAGGCACTGACACGTGACCCTTCCTGGAAATATGATGAATTGCAGTTGCAAGGTTGACTGATGTAAGTGCATCTAGTGTCTCTTAGTGATTTTGGTGTATTGAAGACTTATAGGTTAAGGGACTGATGCGTTTGTAAGTGTACACAGGTCTATAAGTCTATGGGGACTTTGATATTTACAGAGAAAGTCGACCCCTAAAAATGAAGTTCTTCGACTGAAGACTTTGGATTTCTAAAGACTTTCTGAAGACTTTGAAAGTGAAGAAATTGGTGTGACCATGAAGACTTGGTATTCATTCGAGGAACATGAAGCATGAAGACTTTTGTTTTGTAGTTTCTTTTTATCTTTCTTGAGTCATAGGAAACACCGTACTGTTAAAGGGGTCGAGGAAATACTAAGGAAAAGTTTCCAAGTGATGCTCAACTCAAAATCCTACACCTACCAATCCCTTCGAGTGAAGCCATTGGAAATCTCATGCAGTTCAGTCAATTTCTTCAGTGACAGAGACGAAGCTCTTTTGGTCTGTGAGGAATTTGTTTTGACTGAGGAGTTAGGAATTCACCAGTGCGGATTGCCTACAAGTGAGGAACATGATAGCCCTGAGGAATTTGATAGTCAAATTTTTGACCGTTGTTGTGCTACGCGCCAGCTGTCCCAAAATATCTTCCAACCTAACGGTCATATCATTTAAGGACATTTACGTCTTATCATGTCGGGCTGCTCCCTAGGCTATAAATAGCCGCCCCCTACAACCACTAGCTGGTTGGCTGCTCCGAGAGAAACTGACACTTGTCATTTGAGAGCATCCCAACCTCCGAGGACTTTGAGCGAAAATCATCAAGCGAGGAAAACCCAAACCCAAACACCTACATACCCAAAGTGACTGAGCATCACTGAAGAGATTGATCCTTCGTGGATCCGACGCTTGTTACCTTTGAATACTGTGCATCTTCCAGACGGTTAGGTGTCATGGTCTAGAGCATCCAAGAAGAAATTGTGGATCGCCGAGTGACCGAGTTTGTGAAGGTTTGGAAGTCACCTGAAGACTTACCACGAGTCATTGGGGGAGGTCTGTGTGACCTTAGCTCAAGGGGAATACGGTGAGGACTAAGTGTCCTGAGCTGCGTGTTCAGGACTGGGTGTCCGGGACTGTGTGTCCTCAAGTTTGAATACCTATCTGCCCTAACCAGACGTACAACTGTCATAGCAGTTGGAACTGGTCTACCAAATCATTGTCTACACCAAGCCTACTGGTTCTATTTTCTCAACCCTTCCATTTCCTCATTACCGTGTTGTATGCTTATTCCTCATATCTGTTTGAAGACCTTGACTGAAGACTTTCTCAATTTCCTTAGTTCAATTTCTTCAGTCTGTTTGTCTTCATCCTGTTTTATCATGTGTTTACGCTTTCTGTACTTTGTGCTTGTTCTCATTTCATCATGAAGACCATGCTTATGTTCTGTTATGTTTACATCTGAGTACCTTTTCTGCTGCAAGTAGTTCTTCTCTTAGGAATTTCCTCACCCTGCAATTCCTCAGTGAAGAATTCATAAAAATTGCATATTCACCACCCTCTAGTCGACTTAGCGTACTTTCAATTGGTATCAGAGCAAGGTAATCCCTTGTTCTATGTAATTTTGGTTTAACCGCCTGGAGTTTCAGTTATGTCGACCACAGGAATGAAGACTGTGACATGCCCCATCTTTGACGGTCATGATTATCCCAAGTGGAAGGCTATGATGAAGAAGCGCCTCATGGCGATGAACAACAAACTCTGGACCGTCATTGATATTGGTCTTACTGACCTATGCAAGATGGCGGAGGCAAATGATATTCGCAAGTACACGCTACTCAACCTCACGGCGAAGGATATCATCTGCTCCGGCTTGTCACAAAATCAGTTCAGGAATGTTATGCATCTCAGCCATGCGAAGCTCATTTGGGACCGACTCTCTGAGGTCTATGAAAGTCATCAATCTCACCATGAACCCTGGTTCGAGGACCTCATAGAATCGCGCAAGGCTATGACTTTCAATCCAGAATCATCATTCTCCACACCATGCCTTATTGCAAAAGGTGCCAAGGTAACCGAATGCTACTTATTTGAGTCCAGTGATGATGAATCTGGTGATGAATTTGGACCCAATTACGTCAAACTTGCTTCCCTTGCCACTAAACAACAAAGAGCTTTGGAAAAAGTTCAAAACATGCTAGATAAGAGCGGCGATATGTTGGGTGAAGAACTGGATAGTTGTAAAGCTTTGGCTGGAAGTCTTCAGGGACTCCAATCCAAGTTTGATAATCTTCAGAGTCATCATAACACTCTCTTGTCTGGTCATGAGAAGCTTTCTTATGAATTTCTTCAAAGAAAGCAAGATCTTGAGCAGTTAAGAGTGAGTTATGAAGATCTTCAGAAGGAGCGTGAATCATTACTTGCTCAACAAATCAGCGTTGCTCAGGAAGAATTTATTCCTCCATGTTTGAAGTGCATTGAACGTGAATCTGCTAATTCTTCACCTGAATGCTCAAATGCTTCCATTGCTGCAAGTTCTTCAACTGTCTCTGCTATCACTAATTCCTCATATGAGGACATTGCTAGTATCACTAATGATGTAGGGCTGAAGGAATTGTATATGACAGGCATGTACAAAAGCCTCAAAGGGCATCAGGCTCTTTGTGATGTGCTTAAAAAGCAGATCCTCAATAGGAACCCTAGGAAAGAGGGTATTGCCTTTGAGAGGAAACTTAATGCTGATGGGACCTACTAGAAACCGAAGCAACATCCCAAAACCTCATGGGTTGCTGCAAAGTGACCTTCAGTGGATCCATCTACTTTATCTGGCTTTACATGTGAATCTTCATATTCTTCTGATGAGTCATTTTACTCCAACTATAAACTGTTCAAAAATCAGAATGGTGAAGTATTTGCTAGATATGTTGGCACTAACTATAGGAACGGTCCTCCTATGAAGAAAATATGGGTTCCAAAAAGGTGCCTTGAAAATCTTCAGGTGAATGTCATCATGACACCACCTGTGAAGAATAGGAACCCCAGATCAAATTCTTCATATGGAACAAATTCTTCATATGGATCCAAGTCCTCATACGGACCAAATTCCTCATGTGGATCAAATTCCTCAAAAGGATCAAAGTCCTCATATGAACATCATCGTGCTAACCCTTCTATTTCGCAGGGAAGATCTAAGGATTATGTATATGTGCATTATTCTTCAAATCATTATGTTCATAAGTCCTTGAAGAATTTCTCTGCTTACTCTTATGCTTACCCTAACCCTTCTAATGTGAAATGAAGTGGATTGGCATCTATGCCACCTTTCTCTTATGGAGCTCGCAGAATGATAAAATCTTTGCCACCCTGTTAGATGTGGGTGGTGAAGAAAAAGAACTAATATCTTATGCAGGGTCAGGTCTCCAGACGAACTTAAACGTCTGAAGAATTTGCTGGAGACCTGAATATGCTTGAAAGGACGCAAGCTAATCATGAAGAAATGAATTCTCATTTCTCTCGTCCTCATACTGCTTTATCTGTTTTATTGCTTGATGAAATTGATATCATATTATTCACTAATGAAGTATATGAGTTCGTAAGCTGCACTAATTCATCTGCAGGATGATCAACCCAAAGCCACTGAGTGAGTCCTCGATAGTGGATGTACAAATCACATGACTAGTGACAAGAATCTATTGATGGACGCTCCCTTATCTCCATCGCATCTGAAGCATATCACCTACGCTGACAAAGGCAAAAGCAAGGTATTTGTCGGATTTCGGGTTCCGGCAGACCCTTGAGGTTCGAACTCTGGGGTGCGCGCGGAGATTACGCCCTCTACCTCTCCGTCTCGCAAAGATCTAAACTACTGAAAGAACAGCACAAGAGACACAAGGTTTATACTAGTTCGGGCCACCATTGTGGTGTAATACCCTACTCTAGTTTGTGGCGGGTGGATTGCCTCTTGGGATGATGATGATGAACAATACAAGGAAGAACAGCCTCGCGAGGGTCTGCTCTTGGCTGGGACGATGAACTGCTAGGAGGAGTTCAGTCGCCCTTCTCTCTCTCTCTCTCTGATTCTCTGCTTGCCCAGGTTTTGGACCTCTCTTCATCTAGATGCTCAATAATAATCATCTCCCTACCCTGGGGGTGGCTAGTCCTATTTATAGGCAAGGGCCCTAGGCCTCTTCCCAAATATTGAGCGGGAAGGGCGCCAACAATTGGCCATTTTGAAGGGGAACATCTGGTACACTTATCCTGACTAAAGTTGGTCCTCGCCTGCCAAAGGCTTTGTGGTGACGCCGTCCTAGGCTCCACGATGACCTCCTTCCCACCGTTGGACTGGTCTTGGTCTCGTTGCACCGAAATGAATGCCTTTGCTTGATCCTCTCGCCTGCGCTTGCCCCCTTTGCACCAAAGGGGAAAGGAGGACACTGTGCGGACTGGCGCCCGCCTGGCGCCCTTGGTCGTCATGGCTTGCGTCATGGGCACCTCGTGAGGTACCCTGCCTCAATCTCTCCGCCTCCTCGTGAGCCAGCCTGATGAGGCCGCGCCCGAGGAAGCTCCGCGCCATCCGCCCCGCGAGGCTTGGCCCCTCGCGAGGGTCTTGGGTCTTGTGTTGATGAAGATGGGCCATGCTGGGCCCCCTTTGAGCCACGCCGCAGGCCGCAGGTAGGCAAGTCTGGGGACCCCTGTTCCTAGAACGCCGACAGTAGCCGCCGGGCCCAAGGCGCGCCCGGACTTGGCCGTGCTGAGAGGCGAAAGGGCAAGGGCGAAGCGCCGCGGGCCCTAAGAGCCTGTGGCCTTGGGCGCCGCGTGGCGGTTGATTGGACGTGGGCGGCACTGTTCCCCCACGCCCCCTTATTCTGTGCCCTGCTAGGCGGACTCGTAGTTGTACACAGCCGCTCCCCTTCCTTTTGCTCGAGCGTCCTCTGTTCTTCCTCCCTTCGAGCGCCAGCTCCTGCCTCCAATCCAATCTCGAATCTTCCCCCTCCTTCCCATCGCCATGGCTCCGACGAAGAAGGAGAGAGGGAAGAAACCCATGCCTCCGTCTTGGCCGCCGCCATCGGTGGCCCCCGCCGTCGCCGGTCGATCATACTCAATCGAGAGTGTCTGGGCAAGGTCGGCTCGGCTCTGGCTACCATCTTCAACGAGTGCGGGAGGACGACGGCCTGGCCTACATCTCACTTCCCCACTGACAGGATAATCACTGAGGTCTATTATTTTGCTGATGCCCTGTGGGCGGGTCTGGTTCCCCCCTTTTCCGATTTCTTCAAGGTCGTCCTCTCCCATTACCAGATCCATATGATGCATCTGGGTCATGAATCCATCACCCTTCTTTCGGTCTTTGCTTTTGTTTGCGAGGCAATGATGGGCATCCCTCCTTCCGTTGCCTTGCTGCGCCACTTCTTCTCTCTGCGCCTTGCCGAACCTACCCAATGCTCGGCATGTGTGAGCTTCGTCGCCACGCCTGAGACTGCGGCCTCAGGGATCGACTTCGGGCTTCCTTCGCCTTCGGCTAGGTTCCACGAGCGGTGGTTGTATGTTGATGTCGGGGTGCCCAGCCCCCTGCTGTCGAGGCCAACCTCGCCTGCTGTCCCTAATTCGGGCTAGGGCCAGGAGACGCTCGAGAGCCCCCGGCTCGCCTTCGTCTGGCGCCGCTTCGCATTCTTGAAATCGATCGGTGTGACAGCGCCCAAGGTGGTGAAGGAGTTCCTGTTGTGTCGCATTGCCCCTCTCCAACGCCACTCCCGCCGGATGTGGGCCTTCAGTGGGCGTGGTGATCGCATGAGGCTCCAGGAAGATGACCTGACGCCTGAGGTGCTGAGGACAGTGCTCTTGATCCTGACTGGTGACCCTAACCCGGGTAGCATCCAGCGGGGAGGGGCCCTGCTGTACCTCTGCCAGAACAGGGACGACTTCGTGAAGCAGATGCCTATCTTTGATGAATGGGGGCTACGCCCCGTTGGCCTCCAAGGGCCTCGCGAGAACCCTGTGATGGTGACCGCCCTTCCGGTTGGCCAAGGCGACTCCTCCTCAAGTGGCGGAGCAGGGAGGCATGAGGCGCCGGAGGCCGAGGGGGCTCCCGATGAGGTGACAGCGTCGGGTGATGCTCCCGAGGGGGCAACTCCTGGGACCCGTGCCGCTGAGGCTGAGGGTGGCAAGCAGCCGCTCCCAGCGCCTGGGGCTGAGGCCCCTGAGGCCCCAGGCGCGTCTTCTGGCGAGGTGATTGGCAGCACACGTCATGCAGGCGCCCCTGACGCGGATAGCTTCGATGCTCCGCCTTCGGCGCAGGTTGATCCTTGCGCTCTTCTCTTGGGCCGCTTCCGCGTGGACTTTGAGGCCCTCCGGAGGAAAAGGGAGGCCCTGGGTGATGACTTCCCTTGTCGCTTGCTGAAGCGCAGGAAGTACTTCGCCACTGACGAGTTAGTCTTCTCCTTTTCTGGCTTCTGATCCTCTTGTTGCTTTTACTGATCCTTGCTCCGCAGGCCCCTTCCGGCCGAGCTCGCAGAAGTAGCTGAGGTGTCGCCCCCTTTGGCTTCGCCCCCTCTACCGTCCTCAAGTGCCCCAAGCAGCTCTGCCCTTGTGGTGAGGGCGATTGAAGGGGTGGACCATCCCGAGGTGCCCCACGGCCATTCATTCCCCGCGATTTTCCTTCGCGGGCCCTCTCGGGGCATAGCCAGCCTGCCGTGGGCTTCTCATCTGGTCGTGGACTGCGACTGGTTGAGGTGCCCCCTGCGCCTTTCATCTGGAAACGGGCTGGCTCCAGGCCGGGCATCTGGTGCGGCGCGCCCGGCCGTCGCAAGGGTGCCAGTCCCCAGCCCCCTGCCCGGAGGGGGAACGATGATTCGTGGCCCTCGGCGCTTGCTTGGGTAGATGATGGTGTGGAAGACATGCTCGAGCGCGCCCGGGAGCGCCGCGCTCGCCGCCAAGGATTCCTTCGAAGGGCGACTGACGCGGTGAACCTGCTTGGGGAGGATCTTGCTGATGAAGACTTGCGCCTAGAGGCCGAGGGCCTGCGCCTGGCTGCAGGGAGGCGCGAGCTGGAGGTCGCCATCGCCCTCGCGCGCCATCAGCGTGATCTTGATGATGAAGAGGCGAAGGCATCGCTAGAGGCCTCTCAGGTGGCCCGATCCCAGGCTGCCGAGGAGGCCCGGGGAGCTGACCGACGGCGAGAGGCGGCGGAGGAGCGGGCTCGGGAGCTCCTGGCCCGGTGCCACTCACTGGAGGAGCAAGTGGAGCTGCGCGAGTCGGCCCTTGCGTCGATGAAGGTGGCCTCCGGTGACCCAGCTAAGCTCCAGAAGCGTGAGGAAGCATTGACGCTGGAAGCCGCCGAACGCACCCGCGAGTACGAGCGGCTGGAGACGAGGGAGCGCTTGGTGACGCAGGCGGAGGACGATGTTGCTGCACGGGAAGCCCGCGTCCTGGAGGAGGTCGGATGTCAGGTGGCAATGGCGCACCAAGACCTCGAGCGCGAGTTCGAGGGGAGGCTGGAGTTGATCCGGGTCGAAGCTGAAGGGAGGACCGCAGCCTTGAGGGCCAAGCGGGAGGAGGCGACGCGGCAGGCTGACGCCTCCCGGGCCGCCCTTGAGGTAGCGCAAGGGGAGTTAGCCGCCTCCCAGGCCGAGATGCTCCGTCTTCGCCAGCGGGTGGAGGAGGCTGAGGGCGTCGCACGCCAAAACGCAGATGAGATACGTCAGCGGCAGGTCCTGGAGCACGTGCACGACCCCATGCTCGCCATGCTCCGGGAGAGAGCTAGCACAGCCTTGGGAAACATCTGTGAGGCGGCTGTTGGCGAGCCGCACACAATCAACTATGCTGGCAACCTTCAGTTCTTCACCGCCGTGGTGACGCAGCTGGAGGCGCGGTCGGTCAGGGCCGACAGGTTGGTGGAGGAGAGGAGCCGCGCCCTGCTCGGGCGCGCCTTTTCCCGTGTCTTCAGCCATCTCCGGAACATGGATCCCCACTTCGACTTTGACGCCGCTATCGCCCCAGTTCCCCAGGCCGTCCGAGATGACCTGGCACACTGGGTGGAAGACAACGTGGACGCCCTTGTCAGGGCCTTCGCTTCGGACGACGACGACGTGATCGTGGCTGCTGACGAGGGCGGTGTGGTGAACGGCCCTGACGCCGCTGGTGGCGACGCAGACAGCGATGGCGAGTTCAGCGACGCCAGCGACGGCTCGGGAGGTGCTCCCGAGGACGCATTGGGGGATTTGTCCGACTGAGTGTGTATCGCTCCTGTCTTTTTTACCCTGCATGAATAGAACTCGGGTTTTTTTCCTGATGGCTGTGAGAGCATTTTGGGAGGGGGAGCCCCTCATGTAAAACCTGTGTTCATCATATTAGTAGTTGTCACATTGCGCGAGCGCCCGCGCCTGGTGGTCGGCTGGTTTACCTTTGTTTTGCGCGAGCCCCGAGGCAGCCTGTGGGAGGGCGTGACGTCATGAGTGTTCTCTAGTTGAATCCATAGGATATGAGAGTGTCGCTGGCGGGAAGCTTCACAGGCGTTGTCCTTCTTCACAGGCTCCGGGCCTTTTCCCAAATGCGACGGCTTCACAGGCATTTGCCTTCTTCACAGGCTCTGGGCCTTTTCATGAACGCGGCGGCTTCACAAGCAGTCGCCTTCTTCACAGGCTCTGGGCCTTTTCCTAAATGCGACAGCTTCACAGGCATTCGCCTTCTTCACAGGCTCTGGGCCTTTTCATGAACACGACAGCTTCACAGGCATTCGCCTGCTTCACAGGCTCTGGGCCTTTTCATGAACACGACAGCTTCACAGGCATTCGCCTTCTTCACAGGCTCTGGGACTTTTCATGAACACGACAGCTTCACAGGCATTCGCCTTCTTCACAGGCTCTGGGCCTTTTCATGAACACGACAGCTTCACAGGCATTCGCCTTCTTCACAGGCTCTGGGCCTTTTCATGAACACGACAGCTTCACAGGCATTTGCCCTCTTCACAGGCTCTGGGCCTTTTCATGAACACGACAGCTTCACAGGCATTCGCCTTCTTCACAGGCTCTGGGCCTTTTCATGAACACGACAGCTTCAGAGGCATTCGCCTTCTTCACAGGCTCTGGGCCTTTTCATGAACACGACAGCTTCACAGGCATTCGCCTTCTTCACAGGCTCTGGGACTTTTCATGAACATGACAGCTTCACAGGCATTCGCCTTCATCACAGGCTCTGGGCCTTTTCCTAATAGGACAACCTCCGCAGGCACCGGAAAATCCTCCCGAGAGGGAGCAACAACGCCAGTTTGGGTTGCGCACGAGCTAGGCCTGACCCGACTTGCGAGGGGCTCGCGAGGGGAGGCAGCTGTGGTGAAGCGGTAACCAGAATGCGAGAAATGGCTCGAACGAGACTAAGCACCCCTTCCCCGAACACACGCAAATCTCAAATTCGAATCCAACTTAAATCCAGCGGGGGAAAAGTTACAGCCAAAGGGAAAGGCAATGAAAGCAAAAAAAGGCCGCATCCGGCACCTAATCTAGTCTTGGACGTCTTCTCACCAGTGCGGAGCTAAGTGCTGTCCACTGGGCGTGGGAGGGAGCCCCAGGGCCTGAGGCCGGCACCCCTGAGACTCCGGGGCGTGTACAGCCCCACTCATTATTACGTGAGAGTGTCACGGGGCGGCGAGCTTCACAGGCACTGGGCCTTCTTCACAGGTACCGGCCTTGCTTCATATCGCCAGATGAGGGCCCCGCCTTGCGCCACACTCTAGTGCCACCAACAACGACCGGAAACCAGGACACCACCGATGGGGTAGAGCGGTCGCCAGCGGTTCCCCCGACGACCACGGGTCCTCCGCCAGGGGCAGGCCCTTAGGCACCTCCCCAGCGGAGGGCCTACCTCCTGAGAACGCCTTCCTCCGAACGCCGCGGTGGTGATGTCGGATCTCTGCCCCTCTCCTGCAGCCCCCTGCGCCCTCCTCCCGAGGGATAAGAGACTGTGTGAGCGGGGCAGCTGCTTGCTGTGGCGACCTGCACCTCCTGTGATCCATGATTAGCATACGCCTGCTCCTGAGGAATTAGTGGTACCCGATAATCGTCGCCTCCAGCATGGCCGGTGGAACCGTCCCGGGGCTCCTGGAAGAGCTCAGCTTCTGGTGTCTCGTCTCCCCAGCTCGGGCTGAGGAGCGAGCCTTGTTCTCCCTCGTGAGCATGCCCTTGGTCCATCATGTGGGGCACGTATTATTCTGGCGCCGTCATCCCGAAGGCTACGCCGTAGTGCTCCGTGTGCCATGCAGCTCTGCTTGACGTGCCCACCGTGGGGTGGTAGCGTGGCTGCCCGCTGAGGCCGTGGGCCGCGCCGAGTCCCTCTCCTTCACGTGCCGGGGGCGGGGGTAGCACCACTGTCGGTCCGGCACCGACTGCTTCACTGGCGTTGGAGTAGCCTTGGGGCCCGCGGGCGCGCGTGGGGCCCCCGCGCGTGCCGCCCTGGGCTTGAGACGGGAGCTGGATGCAGAAGGGGTGAGCCCCCGAAGCGGCAAAGCCCAGGAGTTCGGCAACCCGTTCTAGTAGCACGTCGCGGCCGCAGTCCAGCAGCCTACACTGCAGAAGCTCTCGGGCCACCGTGAGCGCGGCCTTCGAGTTTGCCTGCTCCCGGCGGGTGTACGGTGTCGTGGTCACGGCGTGATTGGAGACCCTTGTTGCCGACCGCGCTTGCCGCGGTGTGAGGGTTGTTGAAGCCTGTCCGCGCCGCCCGCGGCCCGCAGCGCCTTGCGGACCACGAGCTGCCTGGGGCGCGGGGTCGCCCGAGGCGAGCGGCTCTGCACGGGTGGGCCACGCCGCCCATGGATCTTGGTTGCCCGCCTGGTCACCGGACATGATGATGACGATGCGACGGGACGCGAAGTGGTAGAAAGGTGGATTCCGGCGCACCCCTACCTGGAGCGCCAAATGTCGGATTTCGGGTTCCGGCAGACCCTTGAGGTTCGAACTCTGGGGTGCGCGCGGAGATTACGCCCTCTACCTCTCCGTCTCGCAAAGATCTAAACTACTGAAAGAACAGCACAAGAGACACAAGGTTTATACTAGTTCGGGCCACCATTGTGGTGTAATACCCTACTCTAGTTTGTGGAGGGTGGATTGCCTCTTGGGATGATGATGATGATGAACAATACAAGGAAGAACAGCCTCGCGAGGGTCTGCTCTTGGCTGGGACGATGAACTGCTAGGAGGAGTTCAGTCGCCCTTCTCTCTTTCTCTCTGATTCTCTGCTTGCCCAGGTTCTGGACCTCTCGTGATCTAGATGCTCAATAATAATCATCTCCCTACCCTGGGGGTGGCTAGTCCTATTTATAGGCAAGGGCCCTAGGCCTCTTCCCAAATATTGAGCGGGAAGGGCGCCAACAATTGGCCATTTTGAAGGGGAACATCTGGTACACTTATCCTGACTAAAGTTGGTCCTCGCCTGCCAAAGGCTTTGTGGTGACGCCGTCCTGGGCTCCATGATGACCTCCTTCCCACCGTTGGACTGGTCTTGGTCTCGTTGCACCGAAATGGATGCCTTTGCTTGATCCTCTCGCCTGCGCTTGACCCCTTTGCACCAAAGAGGAAAGGAGGACACTGTGCGGACTGGCGCCCGCCTGGCGCCCGTGGTCTTCATGGCTTGCGTCATGGGCACCTCGTGAGGTACCCCGCCTCGATCTCTCCGCCTCCTCGTGAGCCAGCCTGATGAGGCCGCGCTTGAGGAAGCTCCGCGTCGTCCGCCCCGCGAGGCTTGGCCCCTCGCGAGGGTCTTGGGTCTTGTGTTGATGAAGATGGGCCATGCTGGGCCCCCTTTGAGCCATGCCGCAGGCCGCAGGCAGGCAAGTCTGGGGACCCCCGTTCCCAGAACGCCAACAGTATTGGGTCTAGGTAAGGTTGCAATCTTGAAGGATCGACATATGGACAAAGTCATGCTTGTCGAGTCCTTAGGGTTCAACCTCATGTCTGTCTCAATGCTTTGTGATCTTGATATGGTTGTTGTCTTTGGCAAGTATCGTTGTGTTGTGATCATGGAAGCTGACAATTCCAAAGTCTTCGAAGTCTTTAGGAGAGGAGATTTGTATATTGTTGATTTCTCTACAGGACCACAAGCTGCTACACGTCTACTTGCAAAAGCTTCAGGAGGCTAGCTATGGCATCGACGACTTGGTCATGCTGGGATGAGGAACTTGCACACGCTCGCGAAGAAGAAGCATGTCATTGGCATCGAGGATGTCAAAATCCTCAAGGACCATTTGTGTGGAGCTTGTGAAGCTGGAAAGATGACCAAGGCCAAGCACCCCTCAAAGACCATCATGACTACCACTCGTCCATTTGAATTGCTTCACATGGATCTCTTTGACCCTACTCACTATGCCACATTTACTAATGTTGCATCCTTATATGGCTTTGTCATTGTTGATGATTATTCTCGATATACATGGGTGCATATCATCACTTTCAAAACTGAAGTGCAGGAAGTCTTCAAACGATTTTCCTCGAGGGCTTCAACCAACTTTGGTGTGAAGATCAAGCACATAAGAAGTGACAATGGAACTGAGTTCAAGAACACTGGTATTGATGACTATCTTGATGAGCTTGGTATCACTCATGAGTTATCTGCTCCATATACTCCTCAGCAGAATGGCGTCGTGGAGCGCAAGAACATGACTCTTGTTGAGATGGCTCGCACTATGCTTGATGAGTACAAGATGCCTACTCGCTTCTGGCCTGAGGAAATTGACACTGCGTGCCACATCATCAACAGGGTATATCTTTAGAAATTCTTCAAGAAGACTTCATATGAACTCCTTACTGACAAGAAACCCAATGTGAGTTATTTCAAAGTCTTCGATGCTAAATGCTGGATTAGAGATCCTCATCACAGTTCTAAATTTGCACTGAAAGCACATGAAGGTTTTATGCTCGGTTATGGTAAGGACTCGCACACCTACAGAGTCTTCAACACCTATCACCACAAGGTTGTTGAAACTGTAGATGTGCGGTTCCATGAAACTAATGGCTCACAAAGAGAGCACCTACCTCCTGTGACAGATGAAATACCTCCCGAGGAATCTATTAAGTTCAAAGCTACAAAGGATGTCATTCCTACCGAAGAATCCGCTGAAGAAATTCTTCCAGAATGTGAAGAACAACATGCTGATGCACCTGAAGAAAATGGTGCTGAGGAAAATGCTGATCAAAATTCCTCAACGACAACCAGCTCATCCTCGCGTTGCAAATGAAGTGCAGATTGAGAAAATCATCAGCGACATCAACATTCCAGGTCCTCTCACACGCTCATGAGCTTCACAATTATCTAAATTTTGTGGGCACTTTGCTTTCGTCTCTATCAGAGAGCCCACTAAGGTAGATGAAGCATTTCTGGAGCCTGAGTGGATTCAAGCTATGCAAGAGGAATTACATCAATTTGAGCTCAACAACGTCTGGGAATTGGTCAAACGTCCAGATCCTCGCAAGCATAATATCATTGGCACAAAGTGGATCTACCGCAACAAGCAAGATGAAAATGGCCTTGTGGTGAGGAATAAGGCATGACTTGTAGCTCAAGGCTACACATAGGTTGAAGGAATTGATTTCGATGAAACTTTTGCACCTGTTGCTAGACTTGAGGCTATTCGAATATTACTTGCTTATGCTAACCATCATGATATCATCTTACATCAAATGGATGTGAAAAGTGCATTACTCAATGGTAAGCTTGAGGAAGAAGTATATGTTGCTCAACCCCGAGGTTTTGAAGATCCAAAGCATCCTAACAAAGTCTTCAGACTCGATAAGGCCCTCTATGGCCTCAAGCAGGCCCCTCGGGCATGGTATGATACTTTGAAGGAATTCCACATGAAGAAAGGCTTCAAACTCGGTTCACTTGACCCAACTATTTTCACTAAATCTTATGCTGGTGAATTGTTTGTGTGCCAAATATATGTTGATGATATCATTTTCGGCTGTACTGACAAACGTTACAGTCATGAATTTGCCTATATGATGAGTGAATAAAATCAAATGTTTATGATGGGAGAATTGAAATTCTTCTTAGGTCTTCAGATTCGTCAATAGCACAATGGCATATTCATATCTCAGGAGAAATACCTCAATGATGTACTGAGGAAATTCGGCATGCAAGATTGCAAATGAGTCAAAATCCCTATGCCCACAAATGGCCATCTATGCACTGATAAAAATGGTATTGACTTCGATCAAAAGGTATACCGCTCCGTGATTGGTTCTTTTTTGTATTTATGTGCATCTAGGCCAGATATTATGCTTAGTGATTGCAAAGGAATCACACCATAAGGCTGTGAAGCATATTCTTCGATATCTAGCTCACACACCAACACTTGGATTATGGTATTGATACGTCTCCAATGTATCTATAATTTTTGATTGTTCCAGTCTATTATATTGTCTGTTTTGGATGTTAATGGGCTTATTTATACACTTTTACATTATTTTTGGGACTAACCTACTAACCCAAGGCCCAGTGCAAATTGCTATTTTTTTGCCTATTTCAGTGTTTTTGCAGAAAAGGAATATCAAACGGAATAAAACCTTCGGGAGAGTTATTTTTGAAACAAACGTGATCCAGGGGACTTGGAGTGGACGTCAAGAAACCAATGAGGAGGCCACGAGGCAGGGGGCGCGCCTACCCCCCTAGGCGCGCCCTCCACCCTCGTGGGCCCCTCATGGCTCCACCGACCTACTTCTTCCTCCTATATATATATCCATATACCCCGAAAACATCCAGGAGCACCACGAAACCCTATTTCCACCGCCGCAACCTTCTGTACCCAAGAGATCCCATCTTGGGGCCTTTTTCGGAGCTCCGCCAGAGGGGGAATCAATCATGGAGGGTTTCTACATCAACACCATAGCCTCTCCGATGATGTGTGAGTAGTTTACTTCAGACCTTCGGGTCCATAGTTATTAGCTAGATGGCTTCTTCTATCTCTTTGGATCTCAATACAATGTTCTCCTTGATCTTCTTGGAGATCTATTTGATGTAACTCTTTTTGCGGTGTGTTTATCGAGATCTGATGAATTGTGGGTTTATGATCAAGTTTATCTATGAACAATACTTAATTCTTCTCTGAAATCTTTTATGTATGATTGGTTATCTTTGCAAGTCTCTTCAAATTATCAGTTTGGTTTGGCCTACTAGATTGATCTTTCTTGCAATGGGAGAAGTGCTTAGCTTTGGGTTCAATCTTGCAGTGTCCTTTCCCAGTGACAGTAAGGGCGGTAAGGCACGTATTGTATTGTTGCCATCGAGGATAAAAAGATGGGGTTTATATCATATTTCTTGAGTTTATCCCTCTACATCATGTCATCGTGCCTAATGCGTTACTCTGTTCTTATGAACTTAATACTCTAGATGCATACTGGATAGCGGTCGATGTGTGGAGTAATAGTAGTAGATGCAGAATCATTTCGGTCTACTTGCCTCGGACGTGATGCCTATATACATGATCATGCCTAGATATTCTCATAATTATGCACTTTTTATCAATTGCTCGACAGTAATTTGTTCACCCACCTTAATACCTATGCTATCTTGAGAGAAGCCACTAGTGAAACCTATGACCCCAGGTCTATTTTCCATCATATAAGTTTCTAATCTATTTTATTTTGCAATCTTTACTTCCAATCTATATCATAAAAATACCAAAAAAAATATCTTATTATTATTATCTCTCTCAGATCTCACTCTCGTAAGTGACTGTGAAGAGCTTGACAACCCCTTTAGCGCGTTGGTTGCGAGGTTCTTATTTGTTTGTGTAGGTATGAGGAACTTGCGTGTAGTCTCCTACTGGATTAATACCTTGGTTCTCAAAAACTGAGGGAAATACTTACGCTACTTTGCTACATCACCCTTTACTCTTCAAGGGGAAACCAACGCAGTGCTCTAGAGGTAGCAAGAAGGATTTGTGGTGCCGTTGAGGGAGTCCCGGACTAAGGGGTCCTCGGGCGTCCGGCCTATTATCCTTTGGGCCGGACTGATGGGCTATGAAGACATGAAGGCCGAAGACTGCACCGTGTCCGGATTGGACTCTACTTGGCGCGGAAGGCAAGCTTGGCTACCGAAGATTCCTTCTTATGTAACCAACTCCATGTAAACCCTAGATCCCCTCGATGTCTATATAAACTGAAGGGGATAGTCCGGAAAGGACAACACATATACTCATTACCATACTCACATAGGCTAGAATTCTAGGGTTTAGCCATTACGATCTCGTGGTAGATCCACTCTTGTAACACTCATATTCATCAATATCAATCAAGCAGGACATAGGGTTTTACCTCCATAGAGAGGGCCCGAACCTGGGTAAACATTGTGTCCCCCATCTCCTGTTACCATCGATCCTAGACGCACAGTTCGGGACCCCCTACCCAAGATCCGCCGGTTTTGACACCGACATTGGTGCTTTCATTGAGAGTTCCACTATGTCGTCGACAAAAGGTTTGATGACCCCCTCAATCGTCAATAATGACGTTCCCGAGGAGGAACCTTCCTCCCCGGACAGATCCTCATATTTGGCGGCTTCGTACTGCGGGCCAACTTGCTTGGCCATCTGGAGCAGATCGACAGCTACGCCCCTGGCCATCAGGTCGGATTCGGAAGCTTGAACTACACCGCGGATGTTCTTGGATTTGAGCCCGCGGTGATCGCTCCCCCTCATCCCGATGAACGTGACTTAAATCTGTCATCGGATCACACCCAGGAGATGGTTCCTGTGACTGCAATGACCTTAGAGCCGAAGCGGATCGAGCCATCCGAGGCCTCAGAGTCCGTGGTGTTGGAGCCGCACATGGACTCAACACCCTGCAATATTCGCTTTAACAGAACTTCGGTCTCGTTTCCAGCTATAAGTTCCGGACTGTGTATGCCCGCAGACACCGAGCTAGATCGGTTATCGATCTTCGAGTTCAGCGCCGCTGATGTTTTCCAGCACTTGCCTTTGGGTGACGTGCTAAAATCTTTAAAGAAATTGTCCTTGGAAAAGGATTCACAGCCGAACTATGTCCGGTTCGAGCTAGAGACGGATGATGAGGAATTCCGCTTCCCACCCGCCACCCACTTCATAGCCACCGTCGATGACTTAACCGACGTGCTCGATTATGGCTCCGAAGACATCGATGGTATGGATGACGATGCCCACAAGGAGCAAGGCCAAGACCCGCCATTTACTGGACATTGAACGGCCACCTCTTCATACGACATGTACATGGTTGATACACCTAAAGGATCTGGCGACGACAAAGAAGAGCCAGATGCGAACAAAACCTCCGAGACACAGTCCAAGCGTTGGTGGCCCAAACGCAGCCCCAAGCCCCGCCGCTCAAAGGACGACAACACAAGCACCGGAGAAAATAGTACTCCAGGCGACGCCTAAAACAGTGAAGGCCCCGCCGGGGCCACATCGAAACAGGAACACGACAGCAGGCAAAACAACCCTGACGAACAGGCCATAGAAGATGACCCGGAGGATGATAGTTACCGTCCGCCCTCCGAGGAGGAGACAAGCCTCGACAACAAAGACTTCATCATGCCTGAGGATCCTCTCAACCAAGAGCGCTTCAAGCTTCAGCTCATAGCCACTGCAAGGAGGCTGAAAAAGAAACAACAGCAGCTTCAAGCTGAACAAGACCTACTCGTCGATAGATGGACTGATGTCCTGACAGCCGAGGAATACGTCCTCAACCGCCCAGCCAAGAGCTACCCGAAACGCAGACCGCTACCTCAATTCGATGAGGAGGCGCTGGAGCATATATCTCCCTCGCGTAATGCGGATCGACCACCACGTGGTCAGGACAGGGCGGTGGAACGGCCACCCCGCGGTCGAGATAAAGCGGCAACTCAGGCCGGACAGCAGACCACCCCACCACCCCATCAAAATAGGGACGAAAGAGTCTGGAGTCATACGTACGACCTCCGACAGACCCTGGATAGTAGAGCAGGACACACAAGATCGATCTACGGATCACGAGGACGTGCCTCGAGGTGCGACGACGGCTACTTATTCGAACTTGACAAACCTAACCACGCTCGAGCCGAATGTCACAGACAGACTCCTTCAGAGCTTTGCCACGATGCGGCCCGATATAGAGGTGCCGCACACCCGCTCTGCTTCACAGATGAACTACTGGATCATGAATTCCCTGAGGGGTTCAAGCCCGTCAATATCGAATCATACGACGGCACAACCGATCCTGCCATATGGATCGAGGATTTCATTCTCCACATCCATATGGCCCGAGGAGACGACCTCCACGCCATCAAATACCTCCCACTAAAACTCAAAGGCCCATCTCGGCACTGGTTGAATAGCCTGCCTGAGAACTCAATCGGCAGCTGGGATAACTTGGAAGAGGCTTTCCTCGACAACTTCCAAGGAACTTATGTCCGGCCACCAGATGTCGATGACCTAAGCCACATAGTTCAACAACCCGAAGAATCGGCCAGAAAATTTTGGACTAAGTTCCTAACCAAAAAGAACCAGATCGTCGACTGTCCGGACGCCGAGGCCCTAGCAGCCTTCAAACACAGCATTCGGGACGAATGACTAGCACGTCATCTCGGACAAGAAAAGCTGAAGTCAATGGCATCCCTTACGACACTCATGATCCGCTTTTGCACAGGTGAGGACAGCTGGCTGGCTCGTAGCAAAAACACAGCCAGCGAGGCAGGCCCTACAGAGGCCAAGAACAGCACCGGCAAGCTCCGGTGCAATAGACACAAACGCAGAAGCAATGGCAACAACACCGAAGACACCACAGTTAGCACCGGATTCAGTGGCTCCAAGTCCGGCCAACGGAAGAAACCCTACAAAAGAAACAACGAAGGACCTTCCAGCCTGGACCGCATACTCGACCGTCCGTGCCAAATTCACGGCACCCTGGATAAGCAAGCCAATCATACCAACATGCATTGTTGGGTCTTCAAGCAGGCTGGCAAGTTAAATGCCGAAAACAAAGAAAAGGGATCACAAAGCGAGGACGAGGATGAAGAGCCCCGGCAGCTGAACACCGGGGGACAGAAGAAATCCACCCCCCCCCCCCAAGTCAAAACGTTGAACATGATATACGCCACGCACATCCCCAGAAAGGAGCGCAAACGAGCACTCAGGGACGTCTACGCGGTAGAGCCAGTCTCCCCATAGTTCAATCCGTGGTCATCATCTCCGACCACCTTCGATCGACGAGATCATCCGACTAGTATCCGCCACAGCAGTTCGGCCGCACTAGTCCTGGACCCAATCATCTACGGATTCCACCTAACATGAGTCCTTATGGATGGCGAAAGCAGCCTCAACCTGCTGTATCAGGATACAGTATGGAAGATGGGCATTAATCCCTCGTGAATCAAACCAACAAAGACTACCTTTAAAGGAGTCATACCAGGTGTAGAGTCCTGGTGTACGGGCTCAATCATGCTGGAGGTGGTCTTCGGTTCTTCAGACAACTTCCGAAGCGAAGAGTTAACCTTTGATATCGTCCCCTTCCGCAGCGGCTACCACGCACTGCTTGGACGAACTGCGTTTGCTAGATTTAACGCAGTGCCACACTATGCTTATCTCAAGCTCAAGATGCCCGGTCCACGCAGCGTCATAACAGTCAATGGCAATACGGAACGCTCCCTCCGAACAGAGGAGCAGACCGCTGCCCTAGCAGCTGAAGCACAGAGCGGCCTTCTCAAGCAGCATTATAACCTAGTTGTCGAGCCCCTGGACACCATCAAGCGGGTCCGGCCTACACTGCAACAGGAGAGTGCGGCTCGTCAAGAGCTCGACTAGCAATTCGGCCTCCGTCCCAGCCCCAATAAGGTAGTGCCATTCGTACCACGCATACACAATTACGCACTCAAAATTCCATGGACATCGACGGAGGCACGAGATAACCCGGGGTCTACAATCCGGCCAGACCGATCCAGGACACACATACTTTTACTTCTCTTTCTTGTTTCAGGCACCTTTCTCCGCGGGCCTGATGTCAAGTCCTTTAGAAGGACTGAAATACAACGGAGGCAAGCAACACAGGTGTGTAGGGTAACCTTTATACATTCTTCTTGATGGTATTCATACTTATTATTTCTCAGGACCCGCACGCTGCACCGTATTGATGCCGGCATGTTAAATGGTAGGATACTTCTCGCACCATCTGTACGAGATACACCTTGACGTATCCATCCAGTTATAATAAAATGGTTCGTGGCCCAGTTCCTGTGGTTTTCGCTTCTTACTTCGCTTTTATTTTCGATCTGCTTATGTGCTGCATCGACATTCTTTTACGTTTAATATTCGAGAAGGGCTACCTATCGCCCGACAATACGGCAGCACGGTCCGAACACTTCTTGTATATGTTCGGCACCCCGAATTTAGCATTATATGCATTGGCTCCGAATGATGTCTTTGGTCAATAGTTGGGTTGCCCGGCTCCTGTGCTTGCTACCCTACGTTCCGCTCCATCGGCTAGGGTAGTGTCGGGGATATACCCCGCGGTATGACCCGGCTGGAGTTGTAAACCGGCTGGGACTTGGTAAACCGGTGGAGAGTTAAGACAGAGAGTCAAGATAGATGGCTAAGACAGACGGTAAACCGGCAGACAATGTTAAACCGGCAGACAAGGTTAAACCGGCAGACAATGTTAAATCGGTAGACAATGTTAAACCGGCAGACAATGTTAAACCGGTAGACGTTAAGAAGCCCAGGAAGGGAAGTCAAAATAGTTTAAGTTAAAGTCCGAGTTGGACTCCACATGTAACCCGCCCCTTCAACATATATAAGGAGGGGAAGGGCTCCTCAAAGGGGGACAAGAAAGAAACAATCTCTAGGGCTAGACACAACTAGAGGAGAGCCGGTTTACGGCTACTCCCTGGTGATGATAATGAGATCTAGCCTCAAACAGCATGTAGGGTTGTTACCGGATGATGTTTCCCGGGGCCCGAAGCTGTCTAAACCCTTGTCTTGTGTTGCGTCTCTCGATTCCACTCAACCCCTCTCAAGCTACCACATAGATGCATTGGCCTCGCGATTAAGTCCTCACACTAAGGACATCTGCCATGACAATTCCACGACATTTGGCGCCCATCGTGGGGCCTGCGCACGGTGGTGAGGAGTTCTTGGAGGGATCTCTTCTAGGGATCGACGAGCTCACAATTTTCCGGATGAGAAAGATCAATTTGAAAGGATGTATCAGTTTCAAGTTTATCGGTCTAGATTCATAATTTGGAAGGTTTAATAAGGGAAGTTAAAGTTGCAATTTGTTGGTTGATGTAAGTCGCCAGTATCATCGACGTGTCAAGTTTCCGTCGTTGGCTCGCCAAAACCGATATGATCAGAGTCATCATCACCGTTCAACCGTCAATAGCAAAGGAAAAGTCAAGAAAAGGAAACAAAAGCGCCGAGGAGGATTCGATCCATCGCTAGCCACCTAATCCAGATGACTTCCGTCAAAATAACTACAACCCGGAGAGGACTTTGAAGCCTCCATGATCTCTGCTACAGCTGCGACTGCGCTTCGACCGCCCGGATCGCCTTTGCCATTGACCCGCCAGCTGCTGTGCTCCAACACCGCCATGTCCAATCGGTTCAAGGACTAGTCAGATTGGCTCTGTGTTCAGATTATTCCATCTTGAATATCCATTAGCAAAAACGTTGTGTGGGATTTTGAAGACATTAGGAGAGTCATACGTCCCTGAAGGTCAAAGTTTTAGTATACCGACTGTACAAATCGGCCAGTCCCCGATCGCATCTGAAATTACAGTCAAAATGACCCGGAATCAGACTTCGACGGAGACCCGGATTAGGATTCATCAAGAATAGCCACGACCCGGACAAGCATCAACCACGCCGGGCCGGCTTCTCCTCCACTGTGAGCCGGTCGCGCCTCGTCTGGTTCCGGAGGCCGTGCCCCTGCGTTTCCTCCATTGCCCCCGACATGTGGGCTGATCTGCCCCTGCCACTGTATGTCAACCCGCCCGGAGGAGAGGAATCCGGTCTACCTCCGTTTCCGGTTGACATCGATGGCTCCTTCGCGCGGACGCCCCCGCTCGACGCCTTGCCCGCCCGCGCCGGCTCTGCATCCGCACGCTCGCGAGTGCCGGCCCTGCCTTCTCCTGCTTCGGCCGGGTCGCCTCAAGTCAGCTTTGCAAGTACTGAATCGCCCGCGCGCTGCAGGCCGCAAGTCGTCAACCGCCGTTGAAAGCCTTGACCCGCCGTCGTTGATCCACCATGGTCGATCCGCCGTGGCTAGCCCGTCGGCCGCTGCACCTTGTTTTGGCGATGAACCGTCGTGCCCCGTGAACCGGTCAAGCCGTCATCACCCTCGCCTGCTTGTCGTTCCGCCCCGAGCATGAGCTCCTCCGCTCTAGAGCTGTTTCCGTACTTGCTTATTCAAAGCCGTCTGCACCGCAAGTCATTGTTGAGCCGTCCCGTGGCCTCCCTTCACCTCTGACCTGGTGCTTCACTTCAACCTACTCTCTCCATCACCACTACCGTCAGCTGGTCCGTCACAACCACAGCAGGGCTGAGCTGCGTGCCCAACATCATCGACGAACACCACGGACCCCGCCTTCATCTCCGAGTCAACGCCGCTGGCGAATCAGCCGCCCATCTCGGCCGCTTTAGCATCCAGAGTTATCAAGCCGCCCGACGCCTTCAACCCGTCCGCGCCTTCCAAACCCGACCTCTCATGAAGCGCCTCCGATAGGCCTCGGCCCGCCTCCACCGGAGAGCCACCGTCCCTCACCCGTAAACCGCCCGCTCCTGCCTCCGCTTTGGCTGGACCTTCCAGTCGCCGCTTTGCATCAAGACCGGCCCTCTAATCCTTGTTGTACGCCTCCGCCGCCAACACGCGCTGAACCGCCGCTGCTGTGACTCGCCGGACTCCATCATTGCTGATTGCGAGGCCGTGCCACAATCTGCCATACTGGCCTCTCACTTCTGCGCCGGTTTTTGCTTCTACACTGGCTGCGGGCCCTCTGCGGGAGCGCTGGCCCTTCGAGCTACTTTCATCGCCAGCCCTCACTGGATTCCCGTGTTGTCTCGTCGCACCTCTATTAAGCTGCCTGTTTCCGTTTCTGCTACATCATTGAACCGGCCTCTAGGTTGTCTTCGCCGCTTCGCGAGTATCCTGGCTGTTTCGGCTGCTGCCTTGGACCGGGCCATTCCCGTGGCCGTTGCTAAACCGTCTCGATTCCCGCCACGGGTCGCGAGTGTCATCGCTTGCCGCTAATTCGAACCGCCGCCGGGTTGAGCCGCCCCCACGACCACGCCGCTCTAAGCAGCTGGTTTACCTCTGCTGCTCACCACAGCTGCTGGAATCCCTCGTTGTTGAACCGGCTCTTGCCGTTGAGCTGCCGTTCCGCTTCGCTCAGTCGTGGGTTTTCTTCGTCACCTGCCTCTACTGTCATATGCTCCCCTAACAGCAAGAAGGAAAAGATAAGATGACGTTCGGTTGGGAGAAAAGTCAAGGGCGGATTGAAAAAAAAGCAAAGGAGAAAGACAAAAGAAGGTCACGTGGGTGATGTACTGCATCACATCAGAGTAAACATATTTATCTACTTACAGCAGCATCCGGTTCATTTGACAAAATATAATCAGGTGCTATTGTTTCTCTCTACTTTTAGTATATATTGTTTTTATCAAAGAACAATTATGTTGGTCTATATATTTTTATGTGTAGGACAAGGATTCACTATAAAAGTGGTGCCATGCTATATCTATGAAGAGTGCGTTGGCATCACCATGCACCGGTGTCCGTGTCCACTTGTTGTCGAACGGGTGTGTGCAAGCCGCCACCCGTACAGCTCAATCTACATCAACTCGACGGGACCGCGCCCGCGATTGACTCGCCGTTCGCATGGCTTACCGTGCCGGTGATGGACTCGCCCGTCCGCGCTCGCTTAAAATACCACGGCCGGCTCATTTTTCCACTCCTGCGGTCGACTCACCCATGATTAATTTCAGCTTCACCGTGGTGATCATCAACCCCGCGGTGTGTATTAACTGGCCTAAACATATCAGGTGAAATCCAGTATATTTTTATATTATATATTGCTTTCTTTACAAGAACGATTACTCCGGGTTGCAAAAGTTACTTAATGCAGGACCCTAAAACCGCCATGTTGGTGCAAATTTAAAGGCCGTCAGACAATTTCCAGCTTAAAAAGAAAGATTCCGGTTCAAGGGAAAGCTGTCTCCCACAAAGCTTTGAAGCTCTCAAATCCGGTTTAAGAATTTCCGGTTCAAAAAGGAATTCACTTCTCGCAAGTTCGAGTTTAAAGGCCGTCAGAAAATTTCCGGCTGAAAATGAGGATTTCGGTTTAAAATCCGGTTCAAGGGAAAGATGTCTCCCATAAAGCTTTGAAGCTCTCAATATCCGGTTTAAAATCCCGGTTCAAGAAGAATTTAGCTCTTGCAAAAAGTTAAAAGTTGCCGAAGAGGACCTATTGCCATGATGTACGGTTCAAACATGGGTATCCCGCCTTATTGGCTTATCATATTATTGATTA
Source organism: Triticum urartu (assembly GCF_003073215.2). Taxonomy (NCBI): domain Eukaryota; kingdom Viridiplantae; phylum Streptophyta; class Magnoliopsida; order Poales; family Poaceae; genus Triticum; species Triticum urartu. Next base: position 38,047,125 of record NC_053025.1, read on the forward strand.
CATGGGGGCTTTAGCTGAAAAAGCGGAAATTTTGTCCATTAATCGGGCTATCACGCCACAACAAAAGCTCGGGAGCTTCACACCCAAGGGGCCAAAGAGAGTATTGTTGCTATGCACTGCTCAAACATAGGCACCCATTGAGCACAGCTCACAAAGTTACTTGGGGGCTCTTTCTGTAAAGTAACAAAGAGCTTGAAAGGACCCTTGTAATTGGGTATCGAGCCACGGCTTGGAAGCCTCGTGTATTCACCTAAAACCCCGGGTTAACCTGCCTTCATCAAGTAAGCCACTCCTATCCATGTAATCCTGGCATGACCCGCCGAACGTTTGACAGTTACTCTCATTGAGACCCTGAGCTTGTCAAAGTTAAAACGACGATTGGTTAGTTGGAGGCCCATCTTAAAAGGCTTTGTCAAATGGTTTAACTCAGCGGCCTGGCAGCCCATGAAAAGCCTCGAATTTGGGCCTAGCAGCCCTTGAAAAGCCTCGACAACATGGTTTTATTTGCCTTTGTCAAGATTTTTCTCTTTTGATAAATTTTATGTTGAACCGGTGTCTATTGACCCGGCGTGACTATCAGTCATCAAATTAACCCGGTGTTTGTTAACCCGGCTCGACTTTCAACTACAAGTTGTCAGTACATAATCACTTATAATCCGGTGTTTATTGACCCGTCCTGGCTTTGGACTATAAGTCGCCAGTATATATTTGGATTGCGCCATTGGAATTATGCGCTTATAAATCATTGGGTATATTATTCAAATAGCCATCATGGCTGGATTTTTATTATGGTTATTAATAACCAGTATTATGATTAAGGTTTTCAAAGTCGCTTTAGCGCAAATGGCTATCATATTATCAATATATATGATTTATTCTAAAATTGAAGGAATAGTCCCGAGTTGCTGCAGGCTTACGACCCGGCACTTGGGGGCTACATTATTTCAGTTGAAATTACATTAAATACACAAGTCTCATGTCGCTGCAAGCATGCACCATGACACTTTGGGGCTAATGCAAAGTCATTTTTTGCTCACCTTATTGAAGACCCGACTCATCTCATGGTAATGAGCCGGCCCTTGGGGGCTACCAATTGCCTCTGTCAACAATTTAAGGTACAAAGCTTTTTATCCATTACATTGAAGGGTCCACTGCTCAGTTGGTAAAGCACAAGGCTCTTAACCTTGTGGACGTGAATTCAAGCCCGATGATGGGGGTTACATCATATGATGTTACTTTCATTGAAGAATATATCAAAGTCCCAACTCAATATTATCTTACTGAGCCGACCCTTGGGGGCTACACGTTGATGATAAAAGTTTACAAGATTATATTTACAAAGTCCTTGCTCATTATTGCATAATGACCCGGCCCTTGGGGGCTACACTGGTTGAAGTTTTTATGAGAATAAGGCAATTTCAAGTCCCAGGTTGCTGCAAGCATGACAACCCGGCACTTGGGGGCTACATATGTAGAATACTCAATTCTGACTAGTGATTGATGAACAACCTGGATTTCTTCAAGATTGTGATATTCATATTGAAGCAAGTCTTAAGCTGTTGCTATGCTACCTTCTTAAGACTTGGGGGCTACAAGTGATAGGCATATAAGAGGTATATTTTCAAACTTCGTGTTAACTACAATTATGACCTGGTGCCATCAATATTTGTAAACCTGCAATGATAAACCGACAAGTTCAAGTCTTAAACCGGCACAGTTCTACATTATCAAACCGGCAAGTTCTACATTCTTAAACCGGCTGAAGATCAAATGAGTATTTCAAAGGCCAATATTTTTGTTAAGCATTCGGAGCTGAAGTCAAAGGACTTATTCTTCACAATATTTCATTATGACAAACCGATGTCAGCAAATTGATTATGAAGCTGGTCTATTGGCTCGGATTTTATAGAAGAAGGAAGTGACAAGGACTTAAGGATAATCAAGATCAGTTTAACATGGATAAATCCAAATTAAACTGGGGGCTAATGTCGGGGATATACCCCGCGGTATGACCCGGCTGGAGTTGTAAACCGGCTGGGACTTGGTAAACCGGCGGAGAGTTAAGACAGAGAGTCAAGACAGATGGCTAAGACAGACGGTAAAACGGCAGACAATGTTAAACCGGCAGACAAGGTTAAACCGGCAGACAAGGTTAAACCGGCAGACAATGTTAAACTGGCAGACAATGTTAAACCGGCAGACAATGTTAAACCGGCAGATGTTAAGAAGCCCGGGAAGGGAAGTCAAAATAGTTTAAGTTAAAGTCCGAGTTGGACTCCACATGTAACCCGCCCCTTCAACATATATAAGGAGGGGCAGGGCTCCTCAAAGGGGGACAAGAAAGAAACAATCTCTAGGGCTAGACACAACTAGAGGAGAGCCGGTTTACGGCGACTCCCTGGTGATGATAATGAGATCTAGCCTCAAACAGCATGTAGGGTTGTTACCGGATGATGTTTCCCGGGGCCCAAAGCTGTCTAAACCCTTGTGTTGTGTTGCATCTCTCGATTCCACTCAACCCCTCTCAAGCTACCACATAGATGCATTGGCCTCGCGACTAAGTCCTCACACTAAGGACATCTGCCGTGACAATTCCACGACAGGTAGTAAAGGGAGAACTACTATGATTGTGCCCTGGCTTTGACCAGACAAGCACCTCAGTAGATAAAGCCGAAAACTGACTGTCATGATATGGCGAGAGCCGGTCAGCTACTCGAGCGTTACATATCATTGGAGATTTTTTCCGCGTTACGCGAGAGATGGGTACTTCCCGATCATATGCTGATAGTACTCTGGATTAAACCAGGGGCTGCGCCCATGCTTTATTATAAAACTCCTATGGCTAAGTGAGGGTGTTAAAGCCATAAAGTCTGATTGCCTTGTTCGTTGCGCTAAACAACTCCTTCAAGGACCATGTAATTGGATCAAGATTGTTTAGATTCCATCCCGAACACCTCCGTACTATCTACGTGAGGGCAGAAGCCGGCAACTGGCCAACCCTCAGATTACACACAACATGGCCGCACAGGAGGAAACAATTCAAAGCATAATAAAATTACTTTACAAAAACTGGCTTTGTTCCCATAATACAAGACAAAGGCAACATGAATACATTTATTCAAATACAATGTCCTGCGAAGATTGCGCCGCTACAAGTCGAGACCCTTCTACAACATCCTCGAAATATCGCTCGGGTGTGCGGTGCTCCTTGCCCTCCGGTGGCCCGCTGGAAACTTCAACAGCGTTCATCTTCGCCCACCACATCTTGCTGCGAGCGAAGGCCATACGGGCACCTTCAATACAGACGGAGCGCTTGATAACGTCCAGCCGAGGACAGGCATTCACCATCCGCCTCACGAGTTCGAAGTAGCTACTCGGCATAGCTTCGGCTGGCCACAGCCGGATTATCACATCCTTAATGGCTAGTTCGGCCACCCTAAAACTTAACGATCATTATGCTAAGCTAACGGATGGGTCTTTTCCATCACATCATTCTCCTAATGATGTGATCCCATTCATGACAACACATGTCTATGGTCAGGAAACTTAACCATCTTTCATTAACGAGCTAGTCTAGTAGAGGCTTAATAGGGACTCCACCAGCTATTTCAGCTGATCGGTGAAGGACACGGGATGCTCTGGTGCCGCATACTGCGACCAGAAGAGCCTCTCCAAAGAGCCCCCTCCTTCGGCTCGATAGAACTCCACGGCGTCTGATACACTGCATGGCAAATCCGCAAAAGCCCCTGGGGAACTCCGAACCCGGGTTAGTAAAAGGTACTACTTCTCCGCATACTTGCTTTGCATCTTAAATGCCTTACCCGCTGTGATCTTCTTGGCCTCCTGGATCTCCTGGAGGGCGGCCTGGGCCTCATTCTATGCGGTGTCTGCGCTTTGATGAGCCTTGGTGAGTTCGGTCCCTCGAACCAACGCATCATGCTCCAAGGCCTCGCATTTTTTCACCGCATCTTGGAGCTCCTGGTGGACTTCTTTGACCCGGGCACTTGGCTTCTTACGGGCGGCTTGCTGCTGGACAGCCTACTCCTCGGCCTTCCTCAGGGCCTCGACTTCGGTCGCGGCTTCTGCACATATCACAATACCGCTGTCAATATACAACGTTTATCCCTTCCCAAACATATAGCAAGTCGTTCCTCACCTTGCTTCTCCTGGAGCCGAACCTTAACCTCGCCGAGCTTGATCTCGGTCCACTCCAGCCTCCGCTTCAACTCGGAGACCTCAGCAACATGCGAGGTCGCGGCCAACAAGGAAGCTTGCTTATCAATACATATTCAGTCAGCCTCTTATAATTAAGGATTGATCCCCTGTCCGGTCCTTCTTGCCAAACACCGGACAGCGTCTCAGGGGCTACGGACTATACGGGGTTTTTCTCTTTTCTTACCTCGAAACCTGTTAACAGGCTGCTGCAGGCTTCATTCAGTCCGTTCTTGGCGGACCGAACCTTCTCGACCACCGCACCCATAAGGACACAGTGCTCGTCCATGATGGAGGCACTTTGTAGCGCCCCCATCAGGTCATCTGGCGCTCCTGGATGGACAGGAGCCACCGATGGAAGCGAAGCACCACCCCCCTCCTTCAAAGGTGGCTGCTCGCCCGATTCCGGAGCCACATGGGTCTCCGGAATCGTATTTGGCTGAGGGCTGACCTGGATACAGCTCTCTTCGCCAGTCTCCATGGGGATTGACTCCCCCATGTGTCCGGCAGTGGAGGTCCTGCCTTGTGGCACCTCCCGGGCAATGTCCTGGTCTCCTCCCTTTGGAGCGGTCCTCCGGGATAACACTTTGGTGTCATCCCTGGCCCCGGGGGAGTAAGTGGGCGGTGGTGACATGCTCACCATCTCCGATGGAGCCAACGAACCTCCAGATGAGGATCGCTGGATAAGGTCACGGGCCGGACTGCAATAGTGTGGATTAACCATGTTAGAATAATAAAAAGAAAGGGTTGGATGTGCACATAAATAAGCCATGTCACTTACGATGCGGCCTGGGGCCTGGTACAAGGGCGACACTCCGGACTACTGTCGACGCCCCACGCGGTGTCAACCACTGGGGCGCCCTTACCCTTTTTGGGCGCTTGCGCCTCCAGATGTGTCGAGGCCACCCTTTTCTTCTTCTTCTCCTCGGGAGGAGGGTTGTTTTCCTCCTCGTCATCCTCTTCCTCGTCGTTGTCCTCAGGGACAGAGGAATGGGCCTCTTCATCTTCGGACGCCGCGTTCGAAGTGCCCTTGCGACGGGGGCCGCTCTTGGCCCCCTTGGCTTTCTTCTTAGCCTTCTTCTCCGGCGCCGTATATGGCGCCGGCACCAGCATGTTCGCCAGGCGCGGGATGACTGGTTCTTCGGGCAACGGAGCCGGACACTGGATCCGCTTCACCCTCTCCACCCAGTCCTGAGGAAGCAATACTAAATTCTCAGACATCATCCTCGAAACATTTAAGTTGGGAGTACATCAAAAGTAGCATACCTCGCTGGCAGGGCGGTTACAATTGTGACCACGGTCTGAGTCCGTGGCTGGTGGCCTCTCGTTGCCCATAGAGAGAAACTTCCAGGCCCCTTCGTGAGAAGTATTGAAGAGCCTTTTTAGGGTCGGGTGCTTCTTCAAATTGAGTTCCCATAAAGGGCGGCTGCGGCGCTGGCACAGAAGAATCCGGTGGATTAGCATCACATGGATAACGCCGACGAGCTTGATGTCCTTGGTCACCATGCTTTGAATGCGCGTCTGCAGCGCTATTAGCTCGTCAGGTGCACACCAGTCCGGACTCTTCTCGACCTAGGAGGTGAGTCGCATGGGAGCGCTGGAGCAGAATTCAGCAGCGGCGGCCCAGGTGGTGCATCGAGGTTCTGTAATATAGAACCACTGCTTCTGCCATTCCTTTACTGTCTCAACAAAGGTGCCTTCGGGCCATGAGACGTTGGATAGCTTGCTCACCATGGCCCCTCCGAACTCCGCATGCTGTCCCTCCACCACCTTCGGCTTCACGTTGAAGACTTTGAGCCACAACCCGAAGTGGGGATGGACGCGGAGGAAGGCCTCGCACACGACGATGAACACCGAGATGTTGAGGAAGGAATTAGGGGACATATCATGGAAATCTATCCCGTAGTAGTACATCAGCCCACGGATGAAAGGGTGGACTGGAAACCCTAGCCTACGGAAGAAATGGGGGATGAATACCACCCTCTCTGTGGGCTCCGGCGTGGGGACAACTTGTCCCTCGGCTGGTAGACGATGGGCGATCTCCTTTGCAAAATATCCGGCCGCCCGGAGCTTAGTAATGTCCTCCTCCTTGACGGAGGAGACCATCCACTTGCCCTGACGACCAGATCTGGACATGGTTGCTTGAGTGGAAAGGAGATGAGAGCTTGGGCGTTGGAGCTTGAGATCGGAAAGGCAGAGACAGAGAGAGAGCGTGAGGAAAGGAAGAGGGAATCCTTATCCCCTTATAAAGGCAGCAAATATTAAACGCCTCCTCACTCGCCTTAGGATTTGCATGTTCCCTAGGCATGTATAAGCGGCATGGTTGAGTTACCCATGCCCGCATTGATGAGAATCCCGCAATAAGGGGGCACGATCTCTGTTTCGACAAGACGTGCCAATAGCAACCGCATCTCGAAGCGTGGGATGGCAGAAGAAAAATGGTATGAAATTATAACTGGACAAATGTGATGTTGTGTTGGAAAAAAAAAGTTCTCAACAGATTGTGCAAATATTATATTCTCTCTGCGGTTGTGTATGGTGTACGTAACAGGTCAGGATACTATCATTGCATCTGAAGACTATCTTGGAGTTCGGAGAAAAGGGGAACCTGCCCTGCAATTCCAAAGACAATCTGCACGCTGGACTCCTCGTCATTGAAAGCCAGGTTCAGGGGCTACTAAGGGAGTCCTGGACTAAGGGGTCCTCGGGCGTCCGGCCTATTATCCTTTGGGACGGACTGATGGGCTATGAAGACATGAAGGCCGAAGACTACACCGTGTCCGGATTGGAGTCTACTTGGCGTGGAAGGCAAGCTTGGCGATCGAAGATTCCTTCTTATGTAACCAACTCCATGTAAACCTTAGATCCCCTCGGTGTCTATATAAACCGAAGGGGATAGTACGAAAAGGACAACACATATACTCATTACCATACCCACATAGGCTAGACTTCTAGGGTTTAGCCATTACGATCTCGTGGTAGATCCACTCTTGTAACACTCATATTCATCAATATCAATCAAGCAGGACATAGGGTTTTACCTCCATAGAGAGGGCCCGAACCTGGGTAAACATTGTGTCCCTCGTCTCCTGTTACCATCGATCCTAGACGCACAGTTCGGGACCCCCTACCCGAGATCCGTCGGTTTTGACACCGACAGCCGTTGCCGGGGAGATCTACGCATAAGTCAAGACATACCAAGTACCCTTCACAAACTCTTATCCCTCGCATTACATTATTTTCCATTTGCCACTCGTTTTCGTCTCTCCCACTTCACCCTTGCCATTTTATTCGCCCTCTTTCTCCGTTCCCCTTCTCTTTTCTGTTCGTCCCTTTTTGCTTGCCTCTTGCTGCCATCATGTCTGAAATTGGGGAGGTTATCGTTGATAAGGATAATAATATGGAAAACTTTGATGCTATCAATGATCCTCTTGAAAATCCTACTATTTTACACACTAAAAAGTTTCGGATTGGTAGCGGTAATATTATTGGGAAGGGAGTTATTCAAGATTTCTTTACTTGTGCCGGTGCTTTGCCCACCATGAGCGGGTCTATTCTTCATAAAGCTAGTAGTCTCACGGATGCTATATCTTTGCTCATAGTTGAACTTGAAAGATAATTTTTACATATGCATCCTTCCATACAAAGGATTTTCCTAGAATTTTCTAATATTGAGCATTCTTATGTTAAGCGAGTAGCGACCATCTTTTTAGCTCATGAGTTCATATTTATAATAAAGGAGGCCAATGAAATTTTTGCGCATTATAGGGTGGATGCTGGCCGTCCTCCCATAGAAGCAATCCTTTTTTATCAAGAATACATTATGCGTTTACGATCTTTAGATCATGTTGTCTTTAATGAAAACCTTAGAAAAAAGGTTCCTACTGATGTTCTTCTTAACAGGATCTCTAAACTTAATGATAATTTTGCTATCCAGAATAATGGGTTAGGTTTTTCCCTTGAACAAAGGCTCAATACTTTTTTCCAAAAGAATGCTTATAATGATGAATTTGTTGTGCAATATGAGGGGCCAAAGGAGGAACCAACACCTTCCGAGCTTGATCTTGGGGACTTTTGTCCCATTAAATTTAGCCCTTTTGATTACTTTTGCTTGCCGCAAAGAAAGCTTGCTGCTGAACGTAGGGAGTATGATATGAGTTTTCGCGATTTACCTTATCATTATCATGGCAATACCTAGATCTATTCTTGCTTTTATGCCTAGCTAGGGGCGTTAAACAATAGCGCTTGTTGGGAGGCAACCCAATTTTATTTTTGTTTCTTGCTTTTTGGTTCTGTTTAGTAATAAATAATTCATCTAGCCTCTTTTTAGATGTGGTTTTATGCTTTTAATTAGTGTTTGTGCCAAGTAGAACCTTTGGGAAGACTTGGGGAAAGTCTTTGCGATCTTGCTGTAAAAAACAGAAACTTTAGTGCTCACAAGATTTGCTGCCATTTTTTACTGGAGAGTGCGATTAGGTTGATTCTTTTTTTAGATGATTAATAGATAAATTACTCACGTACAGCAATTTATTTTAGAATTTTTGGGGTTACATAAGTATTCGAAACCTACAGATTACTACGGATTGTTCTGTTTTTGACAGATTCTGTTTTTCGCGTGTTGTTTGCTTATTCTGATGAATCTATGGCTAGTATCGGAGGTTATGAACCATAGAGAAGTTGGAATACAGTAGGTTTAACACCAAAATAAATAAAGAATGAGTTCATTACTGTACCTTAAGTGGTGGTTTATTTTCTTATACTAATGGAGCTCATGAGATTTTCTGTTTAAGTTTTGTATTGTGAAGTTTTCAAGTTTTGGGTAAAGATTTGATGGATTATGGAACAAGGAGTGGAAAGAGCCTAAGCTTGGGGATGCCCAAGGCACCCCAAGTTAAAATTCAAGGACAACCAAAATCCTAAGCTTGGGGATGCCCCGGAAGGCATCCCCTCTTTCGTCTTCTTCTATCGGTAACTTTACTTGAGGCTATATTTTTATTCACCACATGATATGTGTTTTGCCTGGAGCGTCTTGTATGATTTGAGTCTTTGCTTCTTAGTTTACCACAATCATCCTTGTTGTACACACCTTTTGGGAGATACACACATGAATTGAAATTTATTAGAATACTCTATGTGCTTCACTTATATCTTTTGAGCTAGATAATTTTGCTCTAGTGCTTCACTTATATATTTTAGAGCACGGTGGTGGTTTTATTTTATAGAAATTATTGATCTCTCATGCTTCACTTATACCATTTTTAGAGTTACTTAGAATAGCATGGTAATTTGCTTTGGTTATGAAACTAGTCCCAATATGATAGGCATCCAATATGGGTATAATAATAACTATCATAGAAAGTGCATTGAATACTATGAGAAGTTTGATACTTAATAATTGTTTTGAGATATAAAGGTGGTGATATTAGAGTGTACTAGTTGAGTAATTGTGAATTTTAGAAATACTTGTGTTGAAGATTGCAAGTCCCGTAGCATGCACGTATGGTAACCGTTGTGTAACAAATTTGAAACATGAGGTGTTCTTTGATTGTCTTCCTTATGAGTGGCGACCGGGGACGAGCGATGGTCTTTTCCTACCAATCTATCCCCCTAGGAGCATGCACGTAGTGCTTGGTTTTTGATGACTTGTATATTTTTGCAATAAGTATGTGAGTTCTTTATGACTAATGTTGAGTCCATGGATTATACGCACTCTCACCCTTCCATCATTGCTAGCCTCTTCGGTACCGTGCATTGCCCTTTCTCACCTTGAGAGTTGGTGCAAACTTCGTCGGTGCATCCAAGTCCCATGATATGATACGCTTTATCACACATAAACCTCCTTATATCTTCCTCAAAACAGCCACCATACCTACCTATTATGGCATTTCCATAGCCATTCCGAGATATATTGCCATGCAACTTTCCACCGTTTCATTTATGACACGCTTCATCATTGTCATATTGCCTTGCATGATCATGTAGTTGACATCGTATTTTTGGCAAAGCCGCCATGCATAATTTATCATACATGTCACTCTTGATTCATTGCCCTTCCCGATACACCGCTGAAGGCATTCATATAGAGTCATACTTTGTTCTAGTATCGAGTTGTAATCATTGAGTTGTAAATAAATAGAAGTGTGATGATCATCATTAATAGAGCATAATCCCAAATTAAAAATAAAAAAGAAAGGCCAAATAAAAAAGTCCCAAAAAAGGAAAAAAGAGAAAAAACAAAAGAAAAGAAATAAAAAGGGGCAATGCTAATATCCTTTTTGTCCACACTTGTGCTTCGAAGTAGCGCCGTGATCTTTATGATAGGGAGTCTCTTGTTTTTTCACTTTCATATACTAGTGGAAATTTTTCATTATAGAACTTGGCTTGTGTATTCCAAAAATGGTCTTCCTCAAATGCCCTAGGTCTTTGTGAGCAAGCAAGTTGGATGCACACCCACTTAGTTTCTTTTGTTGATCTTTCATACATTTATAGCTCTAGTGCATCCATTGCATGGCAATCCCTACTCCTTGCATTGACATCAATTGATGGGCATCTCCCTAGCCCGTTGATTAGCCGCGTCAATGTGAGACTTTCTCCTTTTTGTCTTCTCCACATAACCCCCCTATCATTATTCTATTCCACCCATAGTGCTATATCCATGGCTCATGCTCATGTATTGCGTGAAAGTTGAAAAAAGTTTGAGATTACTAAAGTATGAAACATTTTCTTGGCTTTCAACCAGGTTGTGCAAGATGAGAGCATTCTTGTGTGACGAAAATGGAGCATGACCAAACTATATGATTTTGTAGGGATGAACTTTCTTTTGCCATGTTATTTTGAGAAGACATGGTTGCTTAGTAAGTATGCTTGAAGTATTATTATTTTTATGTCAATATTAAACTTTTGTCTTGAATCTCTCGGATCTGAATATTCATGGCACAATAAAGAAAATTACATAGAGAATTATGCTAGGTAGCATTCCACATCAAGAATTCTGTTTTTATCATTTACCTACTCGAGGACGAGCAGGAATTAAGCTTGGGGATGCTTGATACGTCTCCAACGTATCTATAATTTTTTATTGTTCCATGCTATTATATTATCTGTTTGGATGTTAATAGGCTTATTTATAAACTTTTATTTTATTTTTGGAACTAACCTACTAACCCAAGGCCCAGTGCAAATTGCTGTTTTTTTTGCCTATTTCAGTGTTTCGTAGAAAAGGAATATCAAACGGAATCCAAGCGGAATAAAACCTTCGGGAGAGTTATTTTTGGAACAAACGTGATCCAGGGGACTTGGAGTGGACGTCAAGAAACCAACAAGGAGGCCACGAGGCAGGGGGCGTGCCTACCCCCTACGCGCCCTCCACCCTCATGGGCCGCTCGTGGCTCCACCGACCTACTTCTTCCTCCTATATATATATATACATATGGGCTATTCTGTTACGCGTAACAGAATATTATTCTGTTACCCTTTTTGAACTGACGGTTTCAGGTGGTTGTACTGATGTTTTCGAAGTGGTTGAACTGATGCTTTCAATTGTGTTTAACAGATCGTCTTCTTTAGTTCAAAAACTTTTTGTAATTTTTTTGTCGGAACATGGCGTGTAATATATCATTGGAAAGCTCTTGACAACCATATTTCAAGTATATTGAACGTTTTTGCAAAATCATTATGGTTTAAGAGCAGTTTTGAAAAAACCATTTTTTTCAAAATCGAAAACGTGAATCGTATTTTGGACTCAATTTTCAAACGGTTTGTCGGAATTGAGCAAATAAGATGGCGTTGGAAAGCTGGTGAAAATACGCATCTTCCATATATGTATTGTTTTTTCTAATTCTATATGATTTAAAAGTAATTTGAAAAACGGTGAAATTCTGGGCGAAATGTATTTTCGCGATTTTTTGCAAACGGTTTGTCGGATTGACGCAAATGATACGGCGTTGGAAAGCTATGTAAAATGCGCAACTTTTTCGTATAGAAATATTTTTCTAATTCCTTACGGTTTAAAAACGAATTTGAATACGGTCAAATTTGATTTTGATCGCGATTTTTTTGAAAAAGTTTGTCGAAATATGGCAAATAATATACCGTTGGATAGCTATCGAAAATGCGAAACTTAGTCATGTTGAACGTTTTCTCTACTTCGCAACCATTTAAGAGTAATTTTGAAGACGACATGACGGATACTGTTGTTTTCTCATGTGAAAAACAGAGTAGTCGTACTGATATATATGTATGTTTGTACTTATAGAGCCCAGGGGTAACAGAATGATATTCTGTTACTAGTAACAGAATAGTCCAGCCCTATATATATATATATATATATATATATACCCATATACCCCGAAAACATCCAGGAGCACCACGAAACCCTATTGCCACCGCCGCAACCTTCTGTACCCAAGAGATCCCATCTTGGGGCCTTTTCCAGAGCTCCGCCAGAGGGGGAATCAATCACGGAGGGCCTCTACATCAACACCATAGCCTCTCCGATGATGTGTGAGTAGTTTACTTCAGACCTTTGGGTCCATAGTTATTAGCTAGATGGCTTCTTCTCTCTCTTTGGATCTCAATACAATGTTCTCCTTGATCTTCTTGGAGATCTATTTGATGTAACTCTTTTTGGGGTGTGTTTGTCGAGATCCGATGAATTGTGGGTTTATGATCAAGTTTATCTATGAACAATATTTGATTCTTCTCTGAAATCTTTTATGTATGATTGGTTATCTTTGCAAGTCTCTTCGAATTATCAGTTTGGTTTGGCCTACTAGATTGATCTTTCTTGCAATGGGAGAAGTGCTTAACTTTGGGTTCAATCTTGCAGTGTCCTTTCCCAGTGACAGTAGGGGCAGCAAGGCACATATTTTATTGTTGCCATCGAGGATAAAAAGATGGGGTTTATATCATATTGCTTGAGTTTATCCCTCTACATCATGTCATCTTGCCTAATGCGTTACTTTGTTCTTATGAACTTAATACTCTAGATGCATGCTGGATAGCGGTCGATGTGTGGAGTAATAGTAGTAGATGCAGAATCGTTTCGGTCTACTTGTCTCAGACGTGATGCCTATATACATGATCATGCCTAGATATTCTCATAATTATGCACTTTTTTATCAATTGCTCGATAGTAATTTGTTCACCCACCGTAATACCTATGCTATCTTGAGAGAATCCACTAGTGAAACCTATGGCCCCCGGGTCTATTTTCCATGATATAAGTTTCCAATCAATTTCATTTTGCAATCTTTACTTTCAATCTATATCATAAAAATACCAAAAATATTTATCTTATTATTATTATCTCTATCAGATCTCACTCTCGTAAGTGACCGTGAAGGGCTTGACAACCCCTTTATCACGTTGGTTGCGAGGTTCTTATTTGTTTGTGTAGGTACGAGGGACTTGCGTGTAGTCTCCTACTGGATTGATACCTTGGTTCTCAAAAACTGAGCGAAATACTTATGCTACTTTGCTGCATCACCCTTTCCTCTTCAAGGGAAAACCAACGCATTGCTCAAGAGGTAGCAGGTATCCCAAGGGCTCGGTTTTCGATCTCATTGGATATTCAGATTCTGACAATGTTGGTGATCGTGCGGACCGCAAGTCAACATCAGGCACATGCCATTTCCTCGGACGATCCTTGGTCTATTGGTCCTCGACGAAACAAAACTGTGTATCACTGTCTACTGCTGAAGCTGAGTACATTGCTGTTGGTTCTTGATGTGCTCAATTGTTGTGGATGAAGCAAACCCTCAAGGACTACGGCATCAACATGAAGAATGTGCCTCTCTACTGTGACAATGAGAGTGCCATCAAGATTGCTCATAACCCAGTTCAGCACTCGAAGACAAAGCACATTCAAATTCGTCATCATTTTCTTCATGATCATGTGTTGAAGAGCGACATCGCTATTGAGCATGTGAAGACTGAAGAACATCTAGCCGATATCTTCACAAAGCCCTTGGATGAGAAGAGATTTAGCAAGTTGAGGTGTGAGCTAAATATCTTAGAATCTTCGGATGTCCTTTGAAAAGGACACACATCCTAACACTTATGCAAAATTGATGACTTAGATGTGCAACACACAAAGTAACATTTTTCTCCAATCAATGAAGACTAACCCTCTAAGTGTGAAAAAATTAACGAAGAATTTGATTCTCAGAACCCTACGACAATTGTACGCGGTGTCTAAAATCATCATTCTTATACGGTGGGTCACGCCACCACCAAAAGTTGAAAATCTTCAATTTGAGTTTTTGAAATTCCTCAGTTGTTCATTTTCTTAAACTTTGCAATGTCTTCACTCTCTCCGTTGGTTTTCTTCATTGGCATATAGATATATGTGAGTTTATGTCCTCTACAGCGTTCACTTATTGCTATTTCTTCAAGTTGCTTGTTCTGCTCAGTGAATGTGATCGGACCCTTCCCCCTCTATGCTAAACTCAACCCAATCTATTCACAAATTCTTCATGTGAGTTCTATTTGAAAGTCGTTCAAAATCTTCACTGTGTCCTTGTCAGCTGAAGAATTTGCAAACGAAACTTTAAACTTATCTTATCTGAATTTTCAGCTTTTTCCGCTCAAACCGCTCCACTTTCCACGATATATATTATCCTATGCACCCATGATTGCACACGATCGTCACCTCTCTATACGTGGGTGACACATGTCACGCGAATGAGAAGGTCCAAGGGCACGTTCGTCCAATTTCCTCGGGCGAGCAGTTTTTCACTTTGGCTATAAATAACCCCATCCCTTCCTCACTTCGTTTTTACTCCGCTCGACCTCACTCCCTCACTCAAGTTCTCAAACCCTAGCGCCACCGCTACTTCCATCGTTGCCGGTGAGGAAGAGCTTCACTGCCTCGACCTCGTCGCCGTCGTACTCGCGCCGGTTGCGGATTTCTTCACTCTGTCGCCGTCGTAGCTGTCTTCCTTCGCCAAGTTAGGGCGTGGAAGATCCGAACTGATGAGTTTCTAAATCTACTCTTCACAGTTCGTCGTGTTCTTCGTCAAGGGTAATTAAAAGTTACTTTTACTGCCCTTGTTGATTCTGATGTTTTCTTCAAATCTTCAAAAGGTGTTTATTCCTCAAATCTTCACACACTAAACACCTCACATATCATCTGTTCTTGATCTGTTTCTCTAAGCAACATTTCTCTTCAAGATTCCTAAATTGTGTGGATTTTCAAATCTGTACAACTCTAGAACCTAAGTCAAAGAATGCTTAGTGAAATTCCTCAAGATTCATCTGGTCAAATTCCTCAAACTTGTTCTTTTTGCAAAAACTTCTGAGAACGCATATGACCTCTCCAAATTCTTCGCACCTATACTCTGTTCACAGGTACAATGTCTGCTGTTGAATCTCTAGGTTCTCATCAACTTAACTCATTTGCAGCGTTCCTCGAAGAAAAACTGCATACCTCTTCAGAGAATTCAACTGTTCAAAATCCTTAGCTGAAGAAAAATGGCTGACGAAAAGAAACCTCAGAAGGGAGGAAAGAAAATGGACGTCAACACAGTTTTGAGATCCCTGATGACATTTACAAGGATTATTTCACTCCTGGTGAGGCCACACATGGAAAGGAGGACAAAAATCAGCGCAAGGTGTGCATACAAAGGATAGAGAGGAGATGGGCACGAGAATGGAGAGAATACAGATATGTCACTCCAAAATATATGAAGAAATTTGCTCTTCACCCTCCTTGCCCAAGACCTCCATTGGCACCTAGCCAAGAAGCTGATCCCACTAGCCTCAAGCGCGGTGAGGACTATCCTGATGAATGGGAAAAGTTTCAAGCTAAGTTGGCCAAAGTAGCAAAAGAGGCAGTGAGGAAATTCAATGAAGACTATGTTGCTGCTACTGCCACTGCTGAGGCCTCTACTAGCAAGCCGAAGAAGGCCATGCCTAAGAAGCCTGCACACAAGCACAGTGCCCCTTATTCTTCAATGCCCTCACGGCCAAGCTCCTCTACAATGCCCTCACGGCTAACTTCTGCTAAGCCCTCACGGCCATTTCCTCAAGCCGCTCCAGTTCCTCAAGTTGCAAAATCCTCAGCTCCTCCGTCAAAGTCCTCAGCACCTGCGCATCTCGCCTTGTGCCAAAGGACAACAGGCATCTGTATTGCCTCAGGAGCCTCTGCAAGTTCATCAGCTCCTCTGCATTCTTCAACTGGCCCCACTTTGCTGAGACCAAGGCTACTGCTGGACGAGGCACTAGACCAAGTCCTCAAAAGAAGCAGGTCGCCTTTCAAGTCCCGTCCTCTAGGGACGAAGCTGATGATGAAGAACTTGAAGAAATCATCAAAGACAAACAACACAGGGCCGCTAGAGCCAAAGACACTAACGTGCCATTGATGCTGGATCCAAAGTTGATCCTCGACTTCATCGAGTTGTGGCACAAGGACCCCCAACACACCTCTGCCTGAGATGAACCTCACTCCTGGTCAAAGTCATGCGTTGACTGCCTTCATTGACGAAGAGAAATGGAAGTTTGAGAAGGCCAAGCAGCTGAAGAAGGCGCAATACACGAAAGAGCACTACCTGAAGAAAAATGTTGTCAATATGACATCTGATGAACTTCTTTCTATTCAAACTGAGATCAAAGGACTCAGTGATGAATTCAACGTCTACCGCATAGACTGGCTTGGAGCCAAGGTCAAATTTGTGAAGTTAGCTGAAAACTTCACCACCAATGTTGCAGCTCCCACGCAACAAGAAATTCCTCAGGCTGAAGCATCTGCTCAGCCTACTGAAGAAAATGCCAGCATCGCTGATGACAATCAGGCTGCTGAAGAAAATGCTACTACCAGGGCTGATGACTACATTCCAGCCGCTGATGAAACTTCCAGGGCAACAACTAGTGTTGCGCCTGAAGAAACTGTCAGGACAACTGAAGCTTCAACCATTGTGCCTGAAGAAACTGATCATGCTAGGGCAACTGCGTCAGTTGTGCCTGAAAAAACGGAACCAATTTACTCTGCTCCTCCTGCACCTACACCAAGTCCAATTCTTCCTTCTGCATCAGAAGCGAAGAAGACCAAGGCTGCGGAGTATGCAACTGTGAAGAAACAGAAAGGAGCTCGTTTGAAATTGACAAACTCGTTTGAAAATCCGGTTTATGTTGTTCCAGTCTCCTACATGCCATCAAAGGAGCTCGTTCCTTTTGATGAAGAATACGCGATCCCAAGCGGATCCGATGAAGATATTCCTTCTGCTGCTTCTTCAGAGCAGTTGGATGAAGAAATTGAGGTGGATGCAATCCCTTCAACACTAGTTGTCTCATCGCCGATACCTCAGTTTACTGCTGAAGAGGCCAACGTTGAATAAATAAATGAAGATGGGCATGTGGACATTGGGTGCACAACGCCAGTGATGAATGATGACTTTTGGGAAAATCAGCACCCCAATTCTCCTTTGTTCACTCCTCTGCAAAAAATTCATCAGTCCCCAGTGACTACTGAAGTTCAAATGGGATCTAAAGAACCACACCCCACTCCATCTATACATGAAGAGATTCCAACCACTAGTGCTGATGAAATTGCTGCTCAAGAATTGAAGACCCAGGCTGCCACTGAAGAAGAAACTGAAATTCCTCAGCCTGCGGATCCTGAGATTGCGATTCCTGAGGTTGTGATGCAATTGACTGACACTCTTCAGCCCAAGCCAAAGGATCCTTTCTCAAAGAAGCAAAAATTCAAGGCTTCTAACTTCTTCCACGAGCATGTATTCTTCACGGACTACAACCCCTATGACTCTGCTCGTCTTAGAAGGAAGCGTTTCTGGACTGCCAGCCAAGCAAACTTCTATTCTTTGCTGCTTTTCAACAAAGACAAAGTCTTCGACCACGAGCATATTCCTCACGTGGACATGGAATCACTGCCTTGCTTCGTGCCAGTCCTTAGTGTTCTTCATGACACTGGACTGCTCAACTTTTGCACTGACATTGTTGATTGGAATGAAGAGCTAATTCTTCAGTTCTATGCCACGCTGCACATCACAGGAGAAGCTGAAGATGTGAACTCTTGGGTATTGGACTAGATGACAGAGAATACACATTTCAAAGCACCAGACTCTGAATTGCTTCATGCCCTGCCTGTCAGTCCTACCCTTGAAGGCGCTCGTTGCATATACCATGAACCTGAACTTACTGCTCACTACATGCAAGTGTTGATGAAGCCGTTGAAGCCCGGTCAAGCCCCAAGGACCAAATTCCTCATGAAGGAATTGTTGTTTGTGCCTAGAACTGTCTATCGCATTCTGACAAATACATTGAGTCCAATAAAAGTCCACGATTCGAATGACGAAGAAGTTGTTGGCAACATGAAGAATATGTTATTCAATATCATACATGGCATTCCTATCAACTACCATGACTTCTTCATGAGGACTCTGGTGAATGTTGCACTCTCTCCATTTGAGTTGAAGCCTTATGCTCCTTGGATTATGAGATTCCTTAGAACAAGGTCTTCACTCAACTACAAGGCTGATTTTCAGAATCAAGTCAGTTACCTGCCCCCAATAGAAGTCCTCAAGCGAACATTTTCCTCATCTGATGAAAAGGGCAAGGCTACTGCAATCATTGATGAAGGCATTCGTCCATTGGATGGTCTGTTCTGCAAAGCTGCATCCTACTCCACCAATGATGACTCTGCCACTCATGACTCTGCCTCAAATGCTTCAAAGCAAAATCCTCAAGGCACAGCTCCAAGGGTGATGACTGATCGTGAGCTTCTCCTCGGTCTTCACCAGAAGGTCGATCGCAACCACAAATGGGTTAAGCGTTAGTTTGGTTCTATTCTTCACAACATGACTGCTACGCACAATGCAGTGAAGAAAAACCAGTACTACCTCCATGAAGTTTTCAGTCGCACCTAGGCTGTTTTCTCACATCTGTATGGTGAAGATGATCTGAAGCAGATGGGTTTCAAGCAGGACTTTGATTGGTCTCAGCCATCGGTGAAGAAATTCAAGAAGACCAAAGTTCCATCCTTGGTAGCCTGCTCATATTATTCATCACGCACGACTGATGAACATGAAGACTTGGACGACACTGCGGCAGGCCCTACCTCAACAACCGACCCCAACAATGCTGGTGCTCCTTCATTGACTCCGTGATGATGTTCTTCAGGGGCGTTAGTCCTCACTTTCCGCCCCTTTTGGTCATTCGATGACAAAGGGGGAGAAATTTGAGTTAGTCTTCAAGCGGATCTACTTATATGGGCGTTTTTTCTAAGTTACAACTCTCGTTCTTTTGAAGACTTTGCTGGATCGAGTTGTAAACTTAAAACCCGATGGTGGTCTGATACTTTTGATGTGTTCTTCTGCATGCTTATTCCTCATATATGCTAATGCACGCATGTTGAATTACATCAGTCACCATATTTCTTCATGCATTTCGAATTCTTCATATCATATGTTAAATGCATGCATGAATTACAAGATATAGGGGGAGACCTCCATGATTATACTCTTCAAGTGTGCATTGCTTCAAAAGCAAATTCCTCACTAATCACATCTTCAGGGGGATTTCTTCTATATCTTGCAATCAAATTCCTCAATATCAGTATTTACACTTCATATGTTTATCCTCGTTAAAAACTTAACCTATATTGTCATCGATCACCAAAAAGGGGGAGATTGTAAGTGCATCTAGTGCCCCTTAGTGATTTTCGTGTATTGAAGACTTATAGGTTAAGGGACTGATGCGTTTGCAAGTGTACACAGGTCTATAAGTCTATGAGGAGTTTGATATTTACAGAGAAAGTCGACCCCTAAAAATGAAGTTCTTCGACTGAAGACTTTGGATTTTTGAAGACTTTCTGAAGACTTTGAAAGTGAAGAAATTGGTGTGACCATGAAGACTTGGTATTCATTCGAGGAACATGAAGCGTGAAGACTTTTTTCGTAGTTTCTTTTTCTCTTTCTTGAGTCATAGGAAACACCGTACTGTTAAAGGGGGGCGAGGAAATACTAAGGAAAAGTTTCCAAGTGATGCTCAACTCAAAATCCTACACCTACCAATCCCTTCGAGTGAAGCCATTGGAAATCTCATGCAGTTCAGTCAATTTCTTCAGTGACAGAGACGAAGCTCTTCTGGTCTCTGAGGAATTTGTTCTGATTGAGGAATTTGATAGTCAAATTTCCGACCGTTGCTGTGCTACACGCCAGCTGTCCCAAAATATCTTCCCACCTAACGGTCATATCATTTAAGGGCATTTATGTCTTATCATGTCGGGCTGCTCTCTATGATATAAATAGCTGCCCCCTACAATCACTAGCTGGTTGGCTGCTCCGAGAGAAACTGACACTTGTCATTTGAGAGCATCCCATCCTTCGAGGACTTCGAGAGAAAATCATCAAGTGAGGAAAACCCAAACCCAAACACCTACAAACCCAAAGTGATTGAGCATCACTGAAGAGACTGATCCTGCATGGATCTGACGCTTGTTACCTTTGAATAATGTGCATCTTCCAGGCGGTTAGGCATCATGGTCTAGAGCATCCAAGAGGAAATTGTGAATCGCCGAGTGACCGAGTTTGTGAAGGTTTGGAAGTGACCTAAAGACTTACCACGAGTGATTGGGCGAGGTCTGTGTGACCTTAGGTCAAGGGGAATACGGTGAGGACTAAGTGTCCTGAGCTGCGTGTTCAGGACTAGGTGTCCGGGACTGTGTGTCCTCAGGTTTGAATACCTAGCCGCCCTAAGCAGGCGTACAACTGTCACAACAGTTGAAACAGGTCTACCAAATCATTGTCTTCACCAAGCCTATTGGTTCTATTTCCTCAACCCTTCTGTTTCCTCATTACCGTGATGTATGCTTATTCCTCATATCTGTTTGAAGACCTTGACTGAAGACTTTCTCAATTTCCTTGGTTCAATTTCTTCAATATGTTTGTCTTCATCCTGTTTTATCCTGTGTTTATGCTTTTTGTACTCTGTGCTTGTTTTCATTTCATCATGAAGACCATGCTTATGTTCTGTTATGCTTACATCTGAGTACCTTTTCCGCTGCAAGTAGTTCTTCTCTTAGGAATTTCCTCACCCTGAAATTCCTCAGTGAAGAATTCATAAAAATCGCCTATCCACCCCCTCTAGTCGACTTAACGCACTTTCAACTGAGATCATAGTTTGTTGGTTTCTAATAGAGTTTTTGCTTTATACTTCGATTGTGTGATGAACTATTACTTATTCATGAGAAGTATATGATAAAGGTCCTATGATAAAAGTCCTATGTTTAATGTTTTTGTTGTTATAATAATCAACATGATGCTTCTATGTCCGTATTTTGTTTTTATTGACACCTCTCTCTCAAAGCATGTGGACATGTTTTTCGATTTCGATTTTTGCTTGAGGACAAGCGAGGTCTAAGCTTGGGGGAGTTGATACGTCCATTTTGCATCATGTTTTCTTACTGTTATTTATAATGTTTTTATCCATAATAATGCTTTTTGGAGTAATTCTAATGCATTTTCTCTCATAATTTGCAAGGAACACATCAAGAGGGAGAATTCTGGCAGCTGGAAATCTGGACCTGAAAAAGCTACGTCAGGCTACCTATTCTACACAACTCCAAATAAGCTGAAACTTCATGGGGATTTTTTATGGAATATATAAGAAATATTGGAGCCAATAAACACCAGAGGGGGGCCACCAGGTGGGCACAACCCACCTGGGCATGCCAGGCCCTCCAGGCGTGCCCTGGTGGGTTGTGGCCTCCTTGTCCCACCTCCGGTGCCCATCTTCTGGTATATAAGTGGTTTTGACCTAGAAAAAATAAGATGAGGGCTTTCGGGACGATGCGCTGCCGCCTCAAGGCGGGACTTGGTCAGGAGCAATTTTGCCGTCCGGTGGAGAGATTCTGCCGGGGGAACTTCCCTCCCGGAGGGGGAAATCATCGCCATCATCATCACCAACAACTCTCCCATCTTGGGGAGGGAAATCTCCATCAACATCTTCACCAGCACCATCTCATCTCAAACCCTAGTTCATCTCTTGTATTCAATCTTGTTGCCGAAACTATAGATTTGTGCTAGGGGGTGACTACTAGTGTTGATTACATCTTATAGTTGATTACTATATGGTTTATTTGGTGGAAGATTATATGTTCAGATCCATTATGCATATTAATACCCCTCTGATCATGAGCATGTTCATTGTTTGTGAGTATTTGCTTTTGTTCTTGAGGTCACGGGAAAAATCATGTTGCAAATAATCATGTGAACTTGATATGTGTTCGATATTTTGATAGTATGTATGTTGTTATTCCCTTAGTGGTGTTATGTGAACGTCGACTACATGACACTTCACCATATTTGGGCCTAAGGGGATGCATTGTGGAGTAGCAAATAGATGATGGGTTGCGAGAGTGACAGAAACTTAAACCCCAGTTTATGCGCTATTCCGTAAGGGACCGATTGGATCCTAGAGTTTAATGCTATAGTTATAATTTATTCTTAATACTTTTCTCATAGTTGTGGATGCTTGCAGGAGGGTTAATCATAAGTAGGAGGTTTGTTCAAGTAAGAACATCACCTAAGCCCCAGTCCACCCACATATCAAATTATCAAAGTAGCGAACACGAATTAAACCAACATGATGGAAGTGACTAGATGAAATTCCCGTGTACCCTCAAGGACGCTTTGCTCATCATAAAAGACCGGTTGTCCTGTCCTTTGCCTCAAAAGGATTGGGCTACCTTGCTGCACTTTTGTTACTATTATCGTTACTTGCTCGTTACAAATTATCTTGCTATCAAACTATTCGCTACTTACAATTTCAGCACTTGGAGACAATACCTTACCGAAAACCAATTGTCATCTCCTTCTGCTCCTCGTTGGGTTTGACACTCTTACTTACCGAAAAGAGCTACAATTGATCCCATATACTTGTGGTTCATCAGTGACATTGGAGTATCTAGGTGACATTAGGGTTTTGGTTGATGTGTGTCTTAAGGTGTTATTTTAGTACGAACTCTTGGGTTGTTTGTGACACTTATGGGAATAGCCCAATAGATCGATCAAAAGAATAACTTTGAGGTGGTTTCGTACCCTACAATAATCTCTTCATTTGTTCTCCACTATTAGTGACTTTGGAGTGACTCTTTGTTGCACATTGAGGGATTTTTATATGATCTAATTATGTTATCATTGTTGAGAGAACTTGCACTAGTCAAAGTATGAACCCTATGCCTTGTTTCTAAATATTGCAATACCGTTTTCGCTCACTTTTATCACTAGTTACCTTGCTGTTTTTATATTTTCATATTACAAAAACCTATATCTACCATCCATATTGCACTTGTATCACCATCTCTTCGCCGAACTAGTGCACCTATACAATTTACCATTGTATTGGGTGTGTTGGGGACACAAGAGACTCTTTTTTATTTGGTTGTAGGGTTGTTTGAGAGAGACCATCTTCATCCTACTCCTCCCGCGGATTGATAAACCTTAGATCATCCACTTGAGGGAAAATTACTACTGTCATACAAAACTCTGCGCTTGGAGGCCCAACACGAGTCTACAATAATAAAGTTGTGTAGTAGACATCAAGCTCTTTTATGGCGCCATTGCCGGGGAGGCTAGGTAAGCGGCACTCACACCCCGTCAACGAATCTCTTTTCTGGCGCCTTTGCCAGGGAGGTGAGTGCTTGAAGGTATATCTTTAGATCTTGCAATCGGATCTTTTAGTTTCTTGTTTTATCACTAGTTTGGTTTATAAAAAGAAAACTATAAAAAATGGAATTGAGGTTGCATCATATTATTCATCTTTATAATGTATTTCGTTAAAATGATGGAAAGGAAAATTGTGCTCAAGTGTTAGAATAAGAATTTTATAAAATTCATGTAAAAAGGTGGGTGAGTGCTGAGGATTAGCATGTAATAGAATTCATGTAACCAACAGTGGAGGCACTCTTTTCCTTTTCTTCTATAATATATGATATGCACGCTCGTGCATATTCGAGAAAAAAAAAGAATTTTATAAAATGTTTGCCATAAAATATTTGAATGATGAGCATGATTGCAATGTTATTGTTATGAATTCTTTGAATATCCATGATGCTAATGATATGCAAAGCCACAAGCTTGGGATGCTATGTTTGATGGAGATGATATTTTTAGTCCCCTAAGATTTGATGTGCAAATTTTTATAATGATTGAATGCCTCCTATTTATGATGATTATATTGATGAAAGTGGATTTGGAGAGGACGTGACTTTATTTAATGACGAATCCACTATTTTGGAAGAGGTTTCAATTGACCATGACAGCAAACTTGCTATCTATGATTATTATGGTGATGACATGTATGCTATAAATAATAATGATAACCATGAAACTTGTCATCATGATTTTAATTTTCAATCACATGATAGCTATTTTGTTGAGTTTGCTCCCACTACTATTGATGAGAAGAAATTTGCTTATGTGGAGAGTAATAAATTTTTTATGCATGTGGATCATGAAAAGAATGCTTTATGTGATAGTTATATCATTGAGTTTATTCATGATTCTACTGAAAATTATTATGAGGGAGGAATTTATGCTTGTAGGAATTGCAATAATATCAAGTTTCCTCTCTATGTGTTGAAAATCTTGAAGTTGTGCTTGTTTTGCCTTCCTATGCTAGTTGATTCTTGTTCCCATAAATTGTTTTATCACAAAATCCATATGCATAGGAATTGTGTTAGGCTTAAATGTGATTGCCATGTGTTTCATGATGCTCTCGCTATGTTTCAATCCTCTACTTTTATGTGGGCATCATTGAAACCATCGTGCCTAGCTTCAAAGGCATTAAAGAAAAGCGCTTGTTGGGAGACATCCCAACACTTTTACCTAATGTTTTTGTGTGCTCACAAGATTAAGCTACTGTAGTAATCATGTTTTATAGCTTTCGTTTCAATAAAGTGCCAAGTAAGACCTTTGGAATGGTCTATGGTGATAGTTGATTTGATCTTGCTGAAAAACAGAAACTTTTGCGCTCAGGAAAATAATTCTTGTTTTTAAAATAAGCATGATAAAATACTGATTATTTTTGCAGAATATTAATAGAAAAATTTCCAAGGTTTTCCTAATTTTTCAGAATTTTTGGAGTAGCAGAAGTATGGTTGGAGTACAAATTACTACAGACTGTTTTGTATTTGACAGATTCTGTTTTCTATGCATAGTTTGCTTGTTTTCTAGTTTCCATGGCTTATATTGCTCAATATAAATTGTGGAAATGATATGATACAGTGGGCATTGTGTGGAAACAATTATGAATCTTGTCTTTGATAGTGCCAAAGTGAAACGGTTTGCTCTTTATCATACTAACCTATCTCACGAAGTTCCGTTAAGTTTTGTGTGATTGAAGTTTACGCGTTTTGAGTGAGATGTCGATATGAGGAGAATAAGGAGTGACAAGACCCTAAGCTAGGGGATGCCCAAGGCACCCCAAGGAAATATTCAAGGAAGATCCAAGTAGTCCTGGCCATGGGCAGCCCGGCCCGAACGGCCTGGCCCGACCCGGCCCGAAAAAGCCCGACTCGGCCCGGCCCGACGCCGCTCCTGGGCTGGGCTCGGGCGTAGATTTTGAGCCCGAAGGCCGGGCCGGTCCGGGCCCGGGCCCATCATTTTCGTGTTTTTCTGAAGGACGGGTCGGGCCGGCCCGAAGCCCGACGGGCTTTTATGTGTTTGGGCCAGGCTCGGGCCCATAAAATAGGCCCGACGACCGGGCCGGGCTCGGGCCTGGGTTTTTTGCGTCAGGCTTCGCTAGGCCCGTCCCGAAGCCCGGCCCGGCCCGAGGTATGGCCAGGTATAGATCCAAGCAACTAAGCTTGGGGATGCCCTGGAAGGCATCCCCTCTTTCGTCTCCAACATTATCAGTAACCTCACTTGGAGCTATGTTTTCATTCGTCACATGATATGTGTTTTGCTTGGAGCGTCAATTTATTTTGTTAGGATTTGCTTGCTGTTATTTATAATAATGTTTTGCATCTTTTATTTCAATAAAAGTGCCATTGATAGCCTTCCCTATGCTTATTTTACAAGTCTACATGTTGCTGTTTGAAAACAGAAAGTTTACTGCTGTTGCAAAAATTCCCTAGAAAAGTCAGAATGTGATAAAATGTTGAAACTTTTTGCAAAATAAGATCTGATAAATTTTATACAGTTTGGAAAATTTTCATAATCTTTGGAG
Source organism: Triticum urartu (assembly GCF_003073215.2). Taxonomy (NCBI): domain Eukaryota; kingdom Viridiplantae; phylum Streptophyta; class Magnoliopsida; order Poales; family Poaceae; genus Triticum; species Triticum urartu. Next base: position 38,073,522 of record NC_053025.1, read on the forward strand.
TTTAAGAAGTACTGATACTCTTGCATTCTTTACATACAGTACTGTTTTGGCAGATTGCTGTTATGTTTGCATTGTTTGCATATGTTTGCTTGTTTAATTATTCTATTTGAGGATAGGAGTATTAAATATGCAGAGGCATTTAATATGCAATGTTGAACAATAATTTTAGTGATTTGCTACAGTAGAGAATGATAAGGTTTTTGCATTGGTTTATACTAACTTATCTCACGATTTCTTGTTGAGTTTTGTGTGGATGAAGCTTTTGAGATTTAGGAAAACCGTGATATGAGAAGAATTAGGGAGACACAAAAGCTCAAGCTTGGGGATGCCCAAGGCATACCAAGATAATATTTCAATAAGTCTCAAGCATCTAAGCTTGGGGATGCCCCGGTAGGCATCCCACCTTTCTTCTTCAACAATTATCGGTTAGTACCGGTTGAGCCTGAGTTTTTGCCTCTTCACATGATGTGTGATATTCTTAGAATGTCATTTTATTTTTGTTTTTGCTTGCTGTTTTAATAAAATGCTTATACCTGAAAGTTTTTGAATAAGAGAGAGTCCTCAAATAGCTACCTATTTACTTAACTACTCGCTTGGTCTTCACTTATATCTTTTTGAGCATGGTGTTCTTTAGTATTTTTGAAGAAATTCTCTCTTGCTTCACTTAAATTAATTTGAGAGAAAGAAATATTACGCTCATGATCTTCACTTATATTTGTTTGATCTTATCAAAAGCAACACATGAAAATTAGTTCCAATGTGATAGATATCCAAGAAGGATATAATAAAAACTTTCATGAAGATCATTGGACAAAATAAACTTGATTATTTGTAATAGTTTTGAGATATGATGATAGTGATATGTGAGTCATGTTGGTGAGAAATTATGCTTTAGTAAGAATATTGGTGTTAAGGTTTGTGATTCCCTATGCAAGCACAAAAGTTAATAGTTGTGCAATGAAATTACATCCTACTTGTGGTGCATTATTCGGTGTTAATTATGCTCAATGCTCGCTTATGAGGTTATTCGTTTCTTGGTTGGTCGCTTCTCAATCTTTTGCTAGCCTTCATTTTTGCACTAAGTATGATCACTACTTGTGCATCCAAAATCCTTTAAACCAGTTTTGCCGGATGAGTCCGCTATACCTACCTATATGCAGTATTCTTTTGCCGTTCTAAGCAAATTTGTATGTGCCATCTCTAATTTTCAAAATAAATTTCTCTTTTGTGTGCTCGTACCGCTCGCGAGGCGGTGAGGGGTGGCCAATATTCTCCATGCTAGATGTGTTATTCTCACGATGAGTGTTTATTCACTTGTCATTGCACAAGAGTAAGGCAAAGGTATTAGGGATGCCCAGTCCTGAAATGAAAAATGAATTTACTCTATGTTGTCAAATAATAAATTCCTTGGAAAGTGTTGGTATGGAGGGCACCCGTGGATACATCTAGCCATGGAAAGTGAAAGTATGGTGGAAAAAGGAATAAACTTTATTTTTTGTTTGGTAGCCGCCTATGATATATCTAACATGGAATGTGTTGGGAACTCTAAGTCGTTTTCGTTGGTGGGAAAAGTATGCCTCTCAAAATGTTTTTATCTCTTAGTTTTCGATTTGACCTCTGGCACCTCTACAAATCCCTACTTCCCTCCGCGAAGGGCCTTTCTTTTACTTTATGCAATTTTTATTTTTAATTTGAGTCTCCATCTTCTCTTATAAAGCACTAACCAGGGGCACTATGATCGTACTTGAGCATTGGGTGTAGTTAATATGCGAGTGTGTTTCATGAATGGATCAATGATTGAGCATGGTGGGCTAGGGATAATTTATTTCAGCGTTGATATTTTGAAAGACATGGTTTATTGGTGATATGCTTGAGTATTGGCGTCCTCATGTCAAATTATAGACTATTACTTTGAATCATTCAAGTCCAAATTTCCATGCTACAAAAGAAAAGAGTATATGGTGAATAGATAGGTAGCATTCCACAACAAAAACTACGTTTTAAATTGCTACTTTACCATGATAAGTTTTATGAGAAAGAGTTGTTGTTATGATGCTAGGAAAAGTGACTGAAATTATCATTGATCAAACTTATGCACTTTGCTAGCATTCACACTTCATAAATTATTTCTTTTATCATTTACCTACTCGAGAACGAGTAGGAATTAAGCTTGGGGATGCTGATACGTCTCCAACGTATCCATAATTTATGAAGTATTCATGCCATGTTTACAACAATTTTATATGGTTTTGGTATGATTTGCATAGAACTAACTCGGACTGACGTTGTTTTCAGCAGAACTATCGTGGTCTTGTTTTTTGTGCAGAAATGAAAGTTCTCCAAACGAGTTGAAACTTTTTGACGATTTTTTTGGAACAAAAGAGACCCCCGAAACTTCGTGGGAGGTCCAGAAGAGCCACGAGGAGCGCACAACCCACCAGGGCGCGCCTGGTGGGCCTGGCTTGCCCCAGTGGGTTGTGCTCACCTCGGGGCCCATCTTCGCGTGAAACCGACGCCAAAAAATCCTGTAAATAGAGAAACCATCAGAAATAAACCTAGATCAGAAGTTCCGCTGCCGCAAGGCTCTGTAGCCACCGAAAATCAATCTAGACCCCATTCCAGCACTCTGCCGGAGGGGGAAATCATCTCCGGTGGCCATCTTCATCATCCCGGCGGCCACCATGATGAGGAGGCAGTATTCCACCCTCGAGGCTGAGGGTTTGTACCAGTAGCTATGTGTTTAATCTCTCTCTCTCATGTTCTTGAGATGTCACGATCTTGATGTATCGCAGGCCTTGTTGATATACTCGGATCATATGGTGTTTTCTCCTCTCTATCTTGTTGTGATGAATTGACTTTTTCCCTTTGAGTTTTCGTTGTTATCAGATTGAATACTTTTACGGATTTGAGAGCACTTGATATATGTGTTGCATATGAATACTCATGGTGACAATGGGGTATCATATTGATTTACTTGATATGTGTTTTGGCACTCAACTTGCAGATTCCCGCGGTGACATTGGGGTAATCTATGCATAGGGGTTGATACACGTTCTTGTCTTTTGTTTCTCCGGTAGAAATCTTGGGGCACTCTTTGAGGTTCTTTGTGTTGGATTGAGTATTATGAATCTGAAATTATTTGGTGTTATTTTAGTATGAACCCTTGGATAGATCGATTGGAAAGAATGGCTTCAAGGTGGTTTCATACCCTACAAATGATTTCTTCTTATGTTCTCCGCTAGATAAGAACTTTGGAGTGATTCTCTGTTGCACGTTGAGGGATGGTTATGTGATCCAATTATATTAGCATTGTTGAGAGATTGCACTAGCGAAGGTACGGACCCTAGGCCTCATTTTCAAGCATTGCAATACCGTTTTTGTGCCCATTTACTATTTGCTACCTTGCTGTTTTTATTTATTCAGATTATAAATATATATTTTTCCATCCATATTACACTTTTATCACCATCTCTTCATCGAATTAGTGCACCTATACAATTTGCCATAGTATTAGGTGTGTTGGGGACACAAGAGATTTCTTGTATTTGGTTGCAAGGTTGTTTGAGAGAGACCATCTTCATCCTACGCCTTCCACGGATTGATAAACCTTAGGTCATCCACTTGAGGGAAAATTGCTATTGTCCTACAAAACTCTGCGCTTGGAGGCCCAACACGAGTCTACAAGAATAAAGTTGCGTAGTAGACATCACCCAACACTTTTACCTACTGTTTTTGTGTGTTCACATGATTAGGCTACTATAGTAATCATGTTTTGTAGCTTTTGTTTAAATAAAGTTCCAAGTAAAGCCTTTGGGATGATCTATGGTGATAGTTGATTTGATCTTGCTGAAAAACAGAAACTTTTGCGCTCAAGAAAACAATTATCATTTTTAACAGAAGCATGATAAAATACCGATTCTTTCTGCACAATATTAATAAACAAATTTCTCAGGTTTTCCTGATTTTTCAGAATTTCTGGAGTTACAGAAATATTCGAGAGTTACAGATTACTACAGACTGTCCTGTTTTTGACAGATTGTGTTTTCGATGCATAGTTTGCTTGTTTTCTAGTTTCTATGGCTTATATTGTATAATATAAATTGTAGAAATGATAGGGTACAATAGGCATCATGTGAGAAAAATTATGAATCTTGTATTGACAGTACCTAAGTGGTGATTTGCTTTCTTATACTAACGGAGCTGTTTTCTGTTAAGTTTTGTGTTGTGAAGTTTTCAAGTTTTGGGTAAAGTTTTGATGGACTACGGAATAAGGAGTGGCAAGAGCCTAAGCTTGGGATGCCCAAGGCACCCCAAGGTAATATTCAAGGACAACCAAGAGCCTAAGCTTGGGGATGCCCCGGATGGCATCCCCTCTATCGTCTTCGTTCATCGGTAACCTTACTTGGAGCTATATTTTTATTCACCACATGATATGAGTTTTGCTTGGAGCGACATTTCATTTTATTTGGGTATTCTTGCTGTTATTTATAGTAATGTTTTGCATCTTTTATTTCAATAAAAAGTCAAGTGTAGCCTTTACCATGCTTATTTTGCAATCCCATATGTTGCTGTTTTAAAAACAGAAAGTTTGCCGCTATGTTTTGAATATTTGTGAATAGTAAAAGCATGATAAAATCTTGAAATTTTTACACGATGAGTAAAAACAAATTATCTACAGTGTGGTAATTTTTCAGAAATTTTGGAGTTAGGGAAGTATGATTCCTCTTGCATTCTTTACAGACTGTTATGTTTAGGCAGATTGTTGTTATGTTTGCATTGTTTGCATATGTTTGCTTGTTTAATGATTCTATTTAAGGATAGGACTCTTAAATATGCAGAGGCATTTAGTATGCAATGTTAAATAATAATCTTAGTGATTTTCTAAAGTAGAGAATGATTAGGTTTGGCACGGATTTATACTAACTTACCTCACGAGTTCTTGTTGAGTTTTGTGTGGATGAAGTTTTTGAGATTTAGGGAAACCGCGATACGAAAGGAATTAAGGAGACACAAAAGCTCAAGCTTGGAGATGTCCAAGGCATCCCTAGTCAATATTTCAAGAAGTCTCAAGCATCTAAGCTTGGGGATGCCCCGGTTGGCATCCCACCTTTCTTCAACAACTATCAGTCAGTTTTGGTTGAGTCTAAGTTTCTGCTTCTTCACATGATATGTGCTATCCTTGCAATGTCATTTTTTTGTTCTGCTTGCTATTTGAATAAAGTACTTAAGATCTGAAATTTTATTTATGATAAGGAGTCTTCACATAGTTACATAATTATTCGACTAGTCATTGATCTTCACCTATATCTTTTGGAGTAGTTTGTCATTTGCTCTAGTGCTTCACTTATATCTTTTTAGAGCACGGCGGTAGTTTTATTTTGAAGAAATTGATGAACTCTCATGCTTCAATTTTATTATTCTGAGAGTCTCTTAACAGCACGGTCATTTTCTTAGGTTATAAATTTAGTCCTAATATGATGGGCATCCAAGAGGGATATAATAAAAACTTTCATATAAAGTGCGTTGAATACTATGAGAAGTTTGATTCTTTATGATTGTTTTGAGATATGAAGATGGTGATAGTAGAGTCATTCTAGTGAGTAATTGTGAATTTGAGAAATACTTGTGTTAAGGTTTGTGAGTCCCATAGCATGCACGTATGGTGAACCGTTATGTAACAAAGTTGGAGCATGCAATATTTTTTGATTGTCTTCCTTATGAGTGGCGGTCGGGGACGAGCGATGGTCTTTTCCTACCAATTTATCCCCCTAGGAGAATGCGCGTCGTACTTTGTTTCGATGACTAATAGATGTTTGCAATAAGTGTGTGAGTTCTTTATGACTAATGTTGATTCCATGGATTATACGCACTCTCACCCTTCGATCATTGCTAGCCTCTTCGGTACCATGCATTGCCCTTTCTCACCTCGAGAGTTGGTGCAAACTTCGCCGGTGCATCCAAACCCCGTGATATGATACACTCTATCACACATAGGCATCCTTATATCTTCCGCAAAACAGCCACCATACCTACCTATTATGGCATTTCCATAGCCATTCCGAGATATATTGCCATGCAACTTTCCACCGTTCCGTTTATTATGACACGCTTAATCATTGTCATATTGCTTTGTATGATCATATAGTTGACATCGTATTTGTGGCAAAGCCGCCATTCATATTTATTTCATACATGTCACTCTTGATTTATTGCACATCCCGGTACACCGCCGGAAGCATTCATATAGAGTCGTATTTTTTTCTAGTATCGAGTTATAATTCTTGAGTTGTAAAGTAAATAAAAGTTTGATGATCTTCATTATTAGAACATTGTCCCACGTGAGGAAAAAAAGAGAGAAGCCAAAAAAAGAAGGCCCAAAAAACAACGAAAAAACAAAAAAATGAGAGAAAAAGAGAGAAGGGGCAATGCTACTATCCTTTTACCACACTTGTGCTTCAAAGTAGCACCATGATCTTCATGATAGAGAGTCTCCTATGTTGTCACTTTCATATACTAGTGGGAATTTTTCATTATAGAACTTGGCTTGTATATTCCAACGATGGGCTTCCTCAAATTGCCCTAGGTCTTCATGAGCAAGCAAGTTGGATGCACACCCACTTAGTTTCTTTTTGAGCTTTCATACACTTATAACTCTAGTGCATCCGTTGCATGGCAATCCCTACTCACTCATAATGATATCTATTGGTGGGCATCTCCGTAGCCCGTTGATACGCCTAGTTCATGTGAGACTATCTCCCTCTTTTTGTCTTCTCCACAACCACCATATTCTATTCCACCTATAGTGTTATGTCCATGGCTCACGCTCATGTATTGCGTGAAAGTTGAAAAAGTTTGAGAACATCAAAGTATGAAACAATTGCTTGGCTTGTCATTGGGGTTGTGCATGATTTGAATATTTTGTGTGATGAAGATGGAGCATAGCCAGACTATATGATTTTGTAGGGATAAGCTTTCTTTGGCCATGTTATTTCGAGGAGACATGATTGCCTTGTTAGTATGCTTGAAGTATTATTGTTTTTATGTCAATATTAAACTTTTGTTTTGAATCTTATGTATCTGAATATTCTTGCCACAATAAAGAAAATTACATGGATAAATATGTTAGGTAGCATTCCACATAAAAAATATGTTTATCATTTACCTACTGAAGGACGAGCAGGAATTAAGCTTGGGGATGCTTGATATGTCTCCAACGTATCTATAATTTTTGATTGTTCCATGCTATTATATTATATCTTGGATGTTTTATATGCATTTATATGCTATTTTATATGATTTTTGGGACTAACCTATTAACCTAGAGCCCAGTGCCAGTTTTTGTTTTTTCCTTGTTTTTGAGTTTCACAGAAAAGGAATATCTAACGGAGTCCAATTGACTTGAAAATTTACGGAGATTATTTTTGGAAAATATAAAAAATACTGGAACGAAAAGATATCGGAGAAGAGTCCCGAGGCATTCACAAGGGTGGAGGCCGCCCCCACCCCTAGGGCGCGCCCTCCGTCCTTGTGAGCTCCTCGTGGGCCACCCTGACTTGTTCCTGACACCAACACCTCTTATAAATCCCAAAAAACACAGAACAGAACCTAGATCAGGAGTTCCACCGCCGCAAGCCTCTGTAGCCACCAAAAACCAATCGCGACCCTGTTCCGGCACCCCGCCGGAGGGGGGAATCATCACCGGTGGCCATTGATACGTCCATTTTGCATCATGTTTTTTACTGTTATTTATAATGTTTTATACATAATAATGCTTTTTGGAGTAATTCTAATGCCTTTTCTCTCATAATATGCAAGGTATACACAAAGAGGGAGAATTCGGGCAGCTAGAAATCTGGACCTGAAAAAGCTACATCAGGCTACCTATTCTACACAACTCCAAATGAGCTGAAACTTCTAGAGGATTTTTTATGGAATATTTAAGAATTATTGGAGCAAATAACTACCAGAGGGGGCTCACCAGGTGGGCACAACCCACCTGGGCGTGCCAGGGAGCCCAGGCGCGCCCTGGTGGGTTGTGCTCACCCAGGCCCACCTCCGGTGCCCATCTTATGGTATATAGGTCATTTTGAACTAGAAAAAAATAAGGAGAGGACTTTCGGGACAGAGCGCCGCCGCCTCGAGGCGGAACTTCGGCAGGAGCACTTTTGCCCTCTGGCGAATCGATTCCACCAGGGGAACTTCCCTCCCGTAGGGGGAAATCATTGTCGTCGTCATCACCAACAACTCTCCCATCTTTGGGAGGGCAATCTCCATCAACATCTTCGACAACACCATCTCATCTCAAACCCTAGTTCATCTCTTGTGTTCAATCTTGTTACCGGAACAATAGATTGGTGCTTGTGGGTGACTAGTAGTGTTGATTACATCTTTTAGTTGATTACTATATGGTTTATTTGGTGGAAGATTATATGTTCAGATCCAATATGCTATTTAATACTCCTCTGATCATGAGCATGTTTATCATTTGTGAGTAGTTACTTTTGTTCTTGAGGTCATGGGAGAAATCATGTTGCAAGTAATCATGTGAACTTGATATGTGTTCGATATTTTGATAGTATGTATGTTATGATTCCCTTAGTGGTGTCATGTGACATCGACTACATGACACTTCACCATATTTGGGCCTAAGGGAATGCATTGTGGAGTAGCAATTAGATTATGGGTTGCGAGAGTGATAGAAGGTTAAACCCCAGTTTATGCGCTATTCCATAAGGGACCGATTGGATACAGAAGTTTAATGCTATGGTTAGAATTTATTCTTAATACTTTTCTCATAGTTGCGGATGCTTGCGGGAGGGTTAATCATAAGTAGGAGGTTTGTTCAAGTAAGAACAACACCTAAGCACCGGTCCACCCACATATCAAATTATCAAAGTAGCGAACATAAATCGAACCAACATGATGAAAATGACTAGATGAAATTCCCGTGTACCCTTAAGAACACTTTGCTGATCATAAGAGACCATTTTGGCCTGTCCTTTGCCTCAAAAGGATTGGGCTACCTTGCTGCACTTTTGCTACTACTATCATTACTTTCTCGTTACAAATTATCTATCTATCAAACTACTCTGCTACTTACAATTTCAGCACTTGCAGACATTACCTTGCTGAAAACCACTTGCCATTTCCTTCTGCTCCTCGATGGGTTCGACACTCTTACATATCGAAAAGAGATACAATTGAGCACCTATACTTGTGGGTCATCAGCCATCTTCATCATCCCGGTGCTCTCCATGACGAGGAGGGAGTAGTTCACCCTCAGGGCTGAGGGTATGTACCAATAGCTATGTTTTTGATCTCTCTCTCTCTCTCGTGTTCTTGATTTGGCATGATCTTGATGTACCGCGAGTTTTGCTATTATAGTTGGATCTTATGATGTTTCTCCCCCTCTACCTTCTTGTAATGGATTGAGTTTTCCCTTTGAAGTTATATTATCGGATTGAGTCTTTAAGGATTTGAGAACACTTGATGTATGTCTTGCATGTGCTTATCTGTGGTGACAATGGGATATTCACGTGATCTACTTGATGTATGCTTTGGTGATCAACTTGCGTGTTTTGTGACCTTGCGAACTTATGCATAGGGTTTGGCACACGGTTTTGTCTTGACTCTCTGATAGAAACTTTGGAGCATTCTTTGAAGTTCTTTGTGTTGGTTTGAATAGATGAATCAGAGATTGTGTGATGCATATCGTATAATCAAACCCGTAGATACTTGTGGTGACATTGGAGTATCAGGGTGACATTAGGGTTTTGGTTGATGTGTGTCTTAAGGTGTTATTTTAGTACGAACTCTAGGGCTGGTTGTGACACTTATAGGAATAGCCCAATAGATTGATCAGAAAGAATAACTTTGAGGTGGTTTCTACCCTACAATAATCTCTTTGTTTGTTCTCCGCTATTAGTGACTTTGGAGTGACTCTTTGTTGCACGTTGAGGGATTGTTATGTGATCTAATTATGTTACCATTGTTTAGAGAACTTGCACTAGTGAAAGTATGAACCCCAGGCCTTGTTTCTAAGCATTGCAATACCGTTTTCGCTCACTTTTATCACTAGTTACCTTGCTATTTTTATATTTTCAGATTACAAAAACCTATATTTACCATCCATATTGCACTTGTATTACGATCTCTTCGCCGAACTAGTGCATCTGTACAATTTACCATTGTATTGGGTGTGTTGGGGACACAAGAGACTCTTTGTTATTTTGTTGCAGGGTTGTCTGAGAGAGACCATCTTCATCTTACGCCTCCCACAGATTGATAAACCTTAGGTCATCCACTTGAGGGAAATTTGCTACTATCCTATAAAACTCTGCACTTGGAGGCCCAACAACGTCTACAAGGATAAAGTTGCATAGTAGACATCACAAACCTTTTGAGAGAGACACGCATGAATCGTGATTTATTAGAATACTCTATGTGCTTCACTTATATCTGTTGAGCAAAGCAATTTTGCTCTGGTGCTTCACTTATATATTTTTAGAGCACGGTGGTGGTTTTATTTTATCAAAATTATTGAACTCTCATGCTTCACTTATATTATTTTGAGAGTCTCTAACCAGCATGGTAATTTGCTTTGGTTATGAATTTAGTCCTAATATGATAGGCATCCAAGAGGGATATAATAAAAACTTTCATATAAAGTGCATTGAATACTGTGAGAAGTTTGATTCTTTATGATTGTTTTGAGATATAGAGATGGTGATATTATAGTCATGCTAGTAAGTAATTGTGAATTGGAGAAACACTTCTGTTAAGGTTTGTGATCCCCGTAGCATGCACGCAGGATGAACCGTTGTGTGATGAAGTCGGAGCATGATTTATTTATTGATTGTCTTCCTTATGAGTGGCGGTCGGGGACGAGCGATGGTCTTTTCCTACCAATCTATCCCCCTAGGAGCATGCGTGTAGTACTTTGTTTTGATGACTAATAGATTTTTGCAATAAGTATGTGAGTTCTTTATGACTAATGTTGAGTCCATGGATTATACGCACTCTCACCCTTCCACCATTAGTACCGCGCAACTTTCGCCGGTGCCATACACCCACCTATTACCTTCCTCGAAACAACCACCATACCTACCTATTATGGCATTTCCATAGCCATTCCGAGATATATTGTCATGCAACTTCCATCGTTCCGTTTATTATGACACATACCATCATTGTCATATTGCTTTGCATGATCATGTAGTTGACATCATATTTGTAGCAAAGCCACCTTTCATAATTCTTTCATACATGTCACTCTTGAGTCATTGCACATCCCAGTACACCTCCAGAGGCATTCATATAGAGTCTTATTTTGTTCTAAGTATCAAGTTGTAATTTTTGAGTTGTAAGTAAATAAAAGTGTGATGATCATCATTATTAGAGAATTGTCCCACGTGAGGAAAGGATGATGGAGACTATGATTCCCCCACCAGTCGGGATGAGACTCCGGACAAAAAATAAATAAAAAAGAAAAAAACGAGGCCAAAGAAGCCCAAAAATGGGAGAAAAGGGGCAATGTTACTATCCTTTTTCCACACTTGTGCTTTAAAGTAGCACCACGATCTTCATGATAGAGAGTCTCCTATGTTGTCACTTTCATATACTAGTGGGAATTTTCATTATAGAACTTGGCTTGTATATTCCAATGATGGGCTTCCTCAAATTGCCCTAGGACTTCGTGAGCAAGCGAGTTGGATGCACACCCACTTAGTTTATTTTTGAGTTTTCATAAACTTATAGCTCTAGTGCATCCGTTGCATGGCAATCCCTACTCACTCACATTGATATCTATTGATGGGCATCTCCATAGCCCGCTGATACGCCTAGTTGATGTGGGACTATCTCCTTCTTCTTTTTTGTCTTCTCCACAACCACCATATTCCATTCCACCTATAGTGTTATGCCCATGGCTCACGCTCATGTATTGCGTGAAAATTGAAAAAGTTTGAGAATTTCAGAAGTATGAAACAATTTCTTGACTTATCATCAGGGTTATGCATGATTTGAATATTTTGTGTGATGAAGTGATACGTCTCCGTCGTATCTACTTTTCCAAACACTTTTGCCCTTGTTTTGGACTGTAACTTGCATGATTTGAATGGAACTAACCCGGACAGACGCTATTTTCAGCAGAATTGCGATGGTGTTATTTTTGTGCAGAAATAAAAGTTCTCGAAATGACCTGAAAATTAACGGAGAATTATTTTGGAATATATAAAAAAATACTGGAAGAAAGATCCACGTCAGGGGGCCCACCACCTATCCACGAGGATGGGGGCGCGCCCTACCCCCCTGGGCACGCCCCCTACCTCGTGGGCCCCCTGACGATCCACCGACCTCAACCCTGACTCTATATATTCACTTTTGGGGAGAAAAAACCAAAGAGAAGTATTCATCGTGTTTTACGATACGGAGCCGCCGCCAAGCCCTAAACTCTCTCGGGAGGGCTGATCTGGAGTCCGTTCGGGGCTCTGGAGAGGGGAATCTGTCGCCATTGTCATCATCAACCTTCCTCCATCACCAATTTCATGATGCTCACCGCCGTGTGTGAGTAAATTCCATCGTGGGCTTTGTCGGAGTAAATGACCACGGGTAGCCTAGCCGGCTCCCCCTGGCCCTTCTGAAAAAATTACGAGCCGATTCGGCCCTCAAGAATCCAAGACGAGGGGCCACCTTCCTTGGCCGGCTGACTCCCAGGCCGACTATCGGAAGGCGGTCCGACTTTGGCCCTCATGAAGAAAGCTGCGGGAAGGCCGACTCCTAGAGGCCGGCTCCCACCAAGCGGTCAAGATCGTACCCTTGAAGTCTGCATTCACATAACGATGATGTGACGGGGCGTGGCTACAGTAAAGCCTGCCACCCCCGAATCCCCGAGCATGCCTGGCACAGTGCGCCGTATGGAGTGGCCATGACCCGTCCGACGCGGCACTGTTGCCATGTTGACCCTGATGTCACCCACGACGGGCCGCCAGCGCGGCCCACGGGCGGTGGGCCCCTTCGGGCAGAGAGACGCTCGAAGGCGGCTAGGCCTCCCCCAGTCGGCCCGAGACTGGGCCGGCTCCCCACAGCCAGCTCGCTTCCCCCCTCGAAGGAGACGCCCCATTAAAGAGACAAGACGCGGTAAGGCTACAGCGATCGTCCGCCGAACGGCGGCACTGTAGCCACCCTACCACGACGAAGCCCTCATCATCAGGTTGAGGCAATAGTAACCAGCCACCGACAAGACCCTTGGCAGTGGGGCCTGCCTGTTGACCAAGGGGTTGGCAGCCGGTGGGACCCAACAGCTGGCGGGCCCCAGCAGTCGGTGCAGAAGCCGGTGAGCGTAGTCATAGACGGCTAGGGCCCACGCCCAGCCGGATTACCATTGTACCCCCGGGGGGTGGGCCTATATAAACCCCCCGGGGCACCCATGCAAAGGGTTGATCTGTGCTAGTTTTAGCCACCACATAGGGAGGAGAAGAGAGCGGGTCGTGCCCTTCTTCCTCCTCTCGCCAAACAGCTCAAGGAGCATCTTGTAGCCACTCGTTCATCTAGTGATCATGCGGAGACCCCGCAGAGCATCAGTAGGGGTGTTATCTCCACGGAGAGCCCCGAAGCTGGGTAAGATTCGCCGGCGTGCATGTCTTCGCCTCATCCCGCTTCCAGGCACCGGTGAAGTCTTACTGGCTCCCACAATGATAAGCCACCCGTTGGCATATGTCGCACCTACCACCCGACATTTGGCGCCCACCGTGGGGCCAGGTGCACCATCGTCCGGAGACCTGTTCTGGACGGGAACCCTCTTTCTCCCCAGCGAGCGTAGCCAGCCCGGCACGCCCGATGGCACTTGCCGTGACGCGCTGCAAGGCGTCGCCAACATCTGCGCAGCAAGCGGCCTCGCCGATCTCCTTGGCAAGACCTTCATCTTCGACGAGCTCGCCTTCGACGCGGGCACCGACCACCTCGTCAACCTCCTCGGCCAGCTCCACGTCTCCAGCGAGCCTGCTGTGGACTTGGAGTCCGTCGGCTCCACCGATCCGATGCATGTCGACTCCGACACGGCCTCGCTCGACACTTTCCCCACCGACGTCATGATCTACGACGACCCGCTTCCCCGAGCCGATGGCTGTGACGGTGCCACCATCGAGGTGATGGTCATCAACCACGGCGGCGCTTCTGGCGAAAATGCCCCCAGCGCCCCGCATGCGGCGGTCCACGACTTGTCCATCCCCCTCCCGGCCGATGCCGATGCCAAAGCGCTGGAGGTTCGCCGCCTCGCCCTCCTCGCGGAGAGCCGGAAGTTGGCCTCCATGAGATGCCTCACCGAGGCCCACCAGCGCGAAGTCGACCGCGCCGCCTTTGGCACGCCGCCCCCAGGCGGACCAAGCCGAGCCGGTGTTGTCAGACAGCGCGGCGCCGCCATCGCTGACATGCTAGGAGTCGACCGCCCGGTCTACGCCACTCCACTCAAGAACCTGCGCGCTGCCCAGGCGGCCGTAGACGAGCTAGACGGACTGGGGGGCGAAGAACTCCCCCACATGACCAGATGCAGCCGCGCAGCGGCACGAAGTCGACGTCCGCGCGGAAAGCCCTCCCCCGCGCCGAGAGCACGGCGCGACATCCCGAACTCCGTCTGCGGGCAAAACCCGCGTGCGACACGAGAAAGAGCCGGCCGCCAGCCGAAGCCGAACCCGGGTCTCCATCGAGCGAGACGCAGAAGGCCGTCCCCGAGCCGTGGAGCAGCGGGGCAGCCCACCTCCGCCTCCGCCTCGTGGGGAGAGGTATCCCACTCTGCCGCCTGTCGCGCACCCGACTCTCAGCGGCCGACTAGGTCGCCGCGAAGGAGTCGGCGAGAACGACGCCTGCCATCGAATCGACCGCCTAGCGCGATCCCTGGCGCTAGAAGAAGATGATGATGTCGGCCCGCCTTGCTTCGGCCCCCGCATCCGCGACGAGCCTTTCCCCAAAGGGTTCTCGCTCCCAAGAGACACGCCCAAGTACAATGGCTCCGTGAAGCCGGAAGATTGGTTGATCGACTACTCCACAGCGGTTCGCATAGCAAACTGAAAGTGCAACTATCCCTAGGTGGTTTTGGTAATTCATAACAACATATAGCTCATTGAGCTAATACTATTCCAAGATAATTATTTCAGGAAAGCTCAATGATTGGCATGGCATGGATGTGAAAGTGGAACCCTCAAAATGCTAAGGACAAAGTATTGGCTCAAGCTCAAAAGCTCAAGACTCTTCTTTTTATATTTTAGTGATCCAAGATCAGATTGAGTCCATAGGAAAATCCAATACTATTAAGGAGGGATGAGGTGTTGCTTAATGAGCCTCTTGCTTCATGTGCTTAGTGATATGCTCCAAAACCCTCAACTACTTTCCCATATCCACATATGACCTAAACCCTAAGCCAAACTCGGTCCTACCGATTCTTCCTATCCGGCGCCACCGAGTTTCACTTGTCATTAGCCACTGCCAAACCCTAGCAATTCGGTTCTACCGATAAGGATCTCGGTCTCACCGAGATGGGGTTGCAAACTCTCTGTTTCCCTTTCGTAACTTTTCGGTCTTACCGAAAGAGCGAATCGGTCCCACCGAGATTGCAATGTAAACTCAGTGTTTCCCCTTTGTAACTTTTCGGTCTCACCGAGTTCCACTCGGTCTCACCGAAAGAGCAAATCGGTCCCACCAAGTTTGCCTGACCAACTCTCTGGTTAGCTAATTACCAAATTCGGTCTCACCGAGTTTGTGTAATCGGTCTCACCGAGATTACGTTATGCCCAAACCCTAACTATATCAGTCCTACCGAGTTGCATGTCAGTCCCACCGAAATTCCTAACGGTCACTAGGTTTACTATTTCGGTCAGACCGAGTTTTCTGATTCGGTCCCACCGAGATTGGTAAATTGTATGTAACGGTTGGATTTTGTGTGGAGGCTATATATACCCCTCCACCTCCTTCTCATTCGATGAGAGAGCCATCAGAACACACACATCATTCCAACTCATATGTTCTGAGAGAGAACTACCTACTCATGTGTTGAGACCAAGACATTCCATTCCTACCATATGAATCTTGATCTCTAGCCTTCCCAAGTTGCTTTCCACTCAAATCTTCTTTCCACCAAATCCAAATCCTATGAGAGAGAGTTGAGTGTTGGGGAGACTATCATTTGAAGCACAAGAGCAAGGAGTTCATTACCTACACACCATTTGTTACTTCTTGGAGAGTGGTGTCTCCTAGATTGGCTAGGTGTCACTTGGGAGCCTCCGACAAGATTGTGGAGTTGAACCAAGGAGTTTGTAAGGGCAAGGAGATCGCCTACTTCGTGAAGATCTACCGCTAGTGAGGCAAGTCCTGTGTGGGCGATGGCCATGGTGGGATAGACAAGGTTGCTTCTTCATGGACCCTTTGTGGGTGGTTGCTTCTTCATGGACCCTTCGTGGGTGGAGCCCTGTGTGGACTCGCGCAACCGTTGCCCTTGGGTGGAGCCCTGTGTGGACTCGCGCAACCGTTACCCTTCGTGGGTTGAAGTCTCCATCAACGTGGATGTAGGATAGCACCACCTATCCGGACCACAGGAAAAACATCCGTGTCTCCAATAGCGTTTGAATTCTCCAAACCCTTCCCTTACATTCTCGCAAGTTGCATGCTTTACTTTCCGCTGCCTATAAACTCTTTGCATGCTTGCTTGAATTATGTGGTGATTGCTTGACTTGTCCTAAATTAGCTAAAATCTGCCAAGAACTAAAATTGGGAAAAGGTTAACTTTTATTTGGTCAAGTAGTCTAATCACCCCCCCTCTAGACATACTTTCGATCCTACACAAACGGCAACAGGCGCGTTGCCGTGAAGTACGTGCCCCTCATGCTACAAGGCACGGCGCGGACCTGGCTCAACAGCCTCAAGCCATACAGCATCAACAGCTGGCTAGACTTCACAGAAGCTTTCGTCCGCAACTTCACCAGCACCTACAAGCGGGCTCCCAAGCCCAGACAGCTCTCCTTGTGCGTACAAGGCCCCGCCGAATCCACTCGCGACTACCTCACGCGTTGGGCCGAGCTCCGCAACTCTTGCGAAGGGGTGCACGAGGTGCAGGCCATAGAATACTTCACTGCCGGGTGCCGAGAAGGCACCCTCCTCAAGCACAAGCTCCTTTGCGACGAGCCGACTACCCTCGACGAGCTTCTGGTCATAGCGGGCAAGTACGCCACTGCCGACTCCTCGATGAAGATTGAGCTCCGGGTAGACGCGTCCGGGAAGGTACTCAACCCGGCGCCCAAGACGCCGGCTGGGGACTCCGGCCGACGCCCGCACCAGAATGACCATAAGCGCAAAGGCCCCGTACCGCCCTCCACCAGTCGGCAGGTGGCCACAGTCGAAGACGAGCAGCCCGAAGGGCGGCGCGCACCCAAGAAGCAGAAGGGCGGCAGGCCGGCTTGGCAGCCGGCCTTCTCCTACGAGCAAACTCTCGACGCCCCATGCAAGTTCCACAGTGGCGCGAAGCCGTCCAATCACACTACCCGGAAGTGCCACTGGCTCACCCGAATCTCTAAAGGCGAAGGGCTCGCACCGCCTCCGCCTGCTGGTCCGCCGCCTCCGGCTCCATAGCAGCCGGCCACTCGGCCAGCAGTCGGAGCCGTGCATGACGAGTTCCCCGACGAGCATGCCGCCTCTGTCGTCTTTACAAGCCAGCCCGAAGACCGGCGCAGCAGACGCGGAGAGCACCAGGAAGTCAACGCGACCACTGCCAACCCCTCCGAGCACATGCACTGGTCAAAAAAGCCTATCAGCTGGAGCCGGGCCGACCACCCAGAGGTGATGCCATCTCCCGGCTCGTATGCGTTGGTTTTGGATGCCACCCTTGCAACGGACAGACGCGCCGCCCGCTTCTCCCGCGTGCTGATAGACGGCGGGAGCAGCATCAACATCCTGTACCGTGACACCCTGGAGAAGCTGAACGTCAAGACGAAGCAACTCATGCCTACTCGGACTGTGTTCCATGGCATTGTACCTGGCCTGTCCTGTGCCCCCATTGGCAAGATCAAGATTGATGTTCTCTTTGGGGACAAGGATCATTTCTGCCGGGAAGCAGTCTGGTTTGAAGTGGTGGACCTGGAGAGCCCATACCATGCACTGCTTGGCCGCCCTGCCTTGGCCAGGTTCATGGCTGTTCCCCACTATGCCTACCTCAACATGAAGATGCCGAGCACCAAGGGCATCATCACCATAGCCGGCGATTACAAGAGGTCCTCCGAGGGCGCAGCAGCCAGCAGCTGGCTGGCCGAGTCCCTTGTGATTGTCGAAGAAAAGAAGTTGTTGGACCGAGTCGTGGCCATGGCAGGCAAACAGCCGGCCCTGTCCCCCGGTCCCAAGGAGTGTGATGCCCAAGGATCTTTCCAGCCGGCCAAGGAGACAAAGAAGATACCTCTTGACCCCGAGCACCCAGAAAGGTTTGCCGTCATCGGGGCAAACCTAAACAGCAAATAGGAAGGCGAGCTCGCCGATTTCCTCCGTGAGAATCGGGATATCTTTGCATGGTCCCCTAAGGACATGTCGGGTGTTCCAAAGGAATTCGCCGAGCACAAGCTACACATCCGAGAAGGCACAAAACCAGTCAAACAACCCCTCCGCCGACTGTCGGAGGAGAAAAGAAGGATTGTAGGGGAAGAGATAGCCCGGCTTCTGGCAGCCGGCTTCATTATGGAGGTTTTCTTTCCAGAGTGGCTCGCCAACCCGGTCCTCATGCTGAAAAAGAACAACAAGTGGCGCATGTGCATAGACTACACGAGCCTCAACAAGGCCTGCCCCAAAGATCCCTTTGCCTTGCCAAGGATTGATCAAGTGATAGACTCCATGTCCGGATGCGAGCTGTTGAGTTTCTTGGATGCTTACTCAGGATACCACCAGATAAAGTTAGATCCGGCCAACCGCCTGAAGACCGCCTTCATCACGCCATTCGGAGCTTTCTGCTACCTGACTATGACATTCGGCTTGAGAAATGCCGGTGCCACTTTTCAGCATTGCATGCAGAAGTGCCTCCTCAAGCAGCTCGGCAGAAATGCCCACGTCTATGTAGACGACATCGTGGTAAAGATGGAGAAGCGCGACACCTTCCTGGAAGACCTCAAGGAAACATTTGAGAACCTGCGCCGGTTCCAGATCAAGCTCAACCCCGAGAAATGCGTGTTTGGAGTGCCAGCCGGCCAGCTCCTAGGCTTCCTGGTCTCCGAACGCGGCATCGAATGCAACCCAGTAAAGATCAAGGCCATTGAGAGAATGGCGATACCCACCAAACTTCGAGACGTCCAGAAGTTCACCGGGTGCTTGGCCTCCCTAAACCGCTTCATCAGCCGGCTCGGAGAGAAAGCTCTCCCCCTCTACCGCCTCATGAAGAAGACCACTCACTTCGAGTGGAACGACCAAGCCGACCAAGCTTTTCACAAGCTGAAGAAGATGCTGGCCACGCCGCCTGTCCTGGCGGCGCCGACTGAGAAAGAGCCCATGCTCCTTTACATTGCTGCAACCAGCAGGGTGGTCATCACCGTCATCGTAGTCCAGCGCACAGAAGAGGGCCGAGCCCAGCCGGTCCAGAGGTCGGTGTACTATTTGAGTGAGGTGCTGTCTACCTCGAAGCAGAACTATCCGCACTACCAGAAGATGTGCTATGGCGTGTACTTCGCCGCCAAGAAGCTGAAGCCCTACTTCCAAGAGCACCCCATCACGGTCGTATGCACCGCCCCGCTTGCCGAGATCATAGGCAGCCGGGATGCATCTGGCCGGGTGGCGAAATGGGCCATCGAGCTGGCCCCCTACACGATCTTCTACCAGCCTCGCACCGCCATCAAGTCCCAAGCATTGGCTGACTTCCTCGTCGACTGGGCCGAGACCCAGTACCTACCGCCGGCTCCCGACTCCACTCATTGGCGCATGCACTTCGACGGGTCCAAGATGCGCACCGGCTTGGGAGCCGGCGTCATACTCACCTCTCCCAAAGGCGACAGGCTCAGATACACGCTGCAAATTCACTTTGCCGCCTCCAACAACGTGGCCAGGTACGAGGCGCTCGTACATGGGCTCCGGCTTGCCAAAGAGCTCGGCATCTACCGGATCTTATGTTACGGTGACTCGGATTTGGTAGTCCAGCAATCATCCGGCGACTGGGACGCCAAGGACGCAAATATGGCAAGCTACCACTTCCTTGTTCAGCAAATCAGCGGGTACTTTGAAGGATGCGAGTTCCTCCACGTACCGCGAGCCGACAACGAGCCAGCTGATACCCTGGCTCGAATAGGCTCCACTCGGCAGGCAATACCAACCGGCGTCTCTCTGCAGCGCCTCCTCAAGCCGTCTATCAAGCCATCTCCAGAGTCCGATTCCATCTTCGTGTCGCCTGACACCTACGCGGCCGGGTCCGCCTCGAAGAACCAAGCAAGTGACCCGGGGACTTCAGTAGGCGGCTCGGGGACTTCCGTAGTTACGCTCGACCCAGGGACTGCCATACCCGACTCGGGGACTGCGGTAGTCGGCCCGGGGACTGCACCAACACAACAGACGGCGGCCGACTCCAGCATTTCACCACCCACCCCGCCTGCCCTGGTCGCAGTAGCTGTGTTGGCAATAGAAGAAGTCGCAGCTCCATCATGGGCCCAGTCCATCCTCAACTTCCTAATAAACCAAGAACTGCCGACTGACGAAACAGAGGCAAGACAAGTCCAACGCCGTGCCGGAGCATACACAATCGTCAACAGAGAGCTCGTCAGGCGCAGTGTCACTGGAGCCTTCCAGCGATGCGTCGAGCAAGAGAAGGGCATTGCAATCCTCAGAGACATCCACCAAGGAGAATGCGGCCACCATGCGGCCTCAAGATCACTCGTCGCCAAAGCTTTCCGCCATGGGTTCTTTTGGCCGACTGCTTTGGATGACGCCAAGGAGTTAGTTAAACATTGCAAAGGGTGCCAAGTCTTCAGCTCCAAGCAACACCTGCCGGCTTCGGCACTCAAGACCATTCCCCTCACCTGGCCCTTCGCCGTTTGGGGACTGGACATGGTGGGCCCATTCAAGACGGCGCGCGGCGGCATGACACATCTGCTTGTCGCCGTGGACAAATTCACCAAATGGATTGAGGAAAAGCCGATCAAGAAGCTGAATGGGCCGACTGTCATGACATTTGTCGCAGATATAACAACTCGGTACGGCGTGCCGCACAGCATCATCACCGACAACGGCACGAATTTCGCCAAGGGAGCATTGGCGCGTTTCTACGTGATGCAGGGCATCCGGTTGGACTTAGTGTCCGTTGCCCACCCGCAGTCAAACGGCCAAGTGGAGCGAGCCAACGGCCTCATCCTTTCCGGCATCAAACCCCGACTGGTCGTACCACTGGAACGTTCGGCCGGCTGTTGGCTCGATGAGCTGTCGGCCGTCCTCTGGAGTCCGTGCACTACCCCAAACAAGTCAACCGGCTTCACTCCTTTCTTCCTCATGTATGGTGCCGAGGCGGTCATCCCAACTGACATCGAGTTCGACTCGCCTCAGGTAACCATGTACACGGAGGCAGAGGCCAAGGAAGCACGAGAAGACGGCGTCGACCTGCTGGAAGAGGGACGGCTGTTAGCCCTCAGCCGGTCCGCCATCTACCAGTAGGGCTTGCGTCACTACCACAGCCGGAAGGTCAAGCCAAGATCTTTCCAAGAGGGCGACCTCGTGCTCCGGCTGATCCAGCGAACAGCCGGCCAACACAAGCTCTCCGCCCCTTGGGAAGGCCCCTTTGTCATCAGCAGAGCGCTGGGAAATGACTCCTACTACCTGATCGACGCACAGAAGCCGAAGGTGCGAAAGAGAGACGACTCCGGCAAGGAGTCGGAACGACCATGGAACGCCAACCTCCTCCGAAGATTTTACAGTTGAAATGCAGTATGTATCGCGCTAACTTTTGTGCTAAGTACGAGACAATAGGCCCCCCGAGGAGAGCTCGGGGATTGCCATCTTTTATCTATGAATGAAGAGTATCATGCTTATGATTATGTCATTACATTCACTTTTTTGTCTGGCACCGGGTTCGACTAGTCGGCCCGGGGACTGGCTGCCTTGAGTTATATCAGAAGTCCTACCCGCGGTCAGACAAGTAGTGTGCCGGCGCCCAAGCCCCCTCTTGCCAAAAGTCGCTGTTCGAAGAACCGGCTGTCCGGCTGGCAAGAGTTAAAGGCAGGAAAGGACGCCCACAAGAAAAACGGCTAGGGACTAACGGACTAATATAACAAAAGCCGGTTTTTCTCCTACCGCCGACCGACTACCAGAGTAGTCGGCCGGCCGGCTCCCATTCACCACGCTTCAATCTAAGAAAGCTCGAGTACTTTCCTTCCCAAAAAAATGTATATAGCCAAGTTCTTCCTTAGCCGCAGGCTGCAGAGCAGCCACCGGCTGGGAAGGCACCAGCTAGGGGAAGGCGGCAAAGGAAACAGCCTAAAGATGAAAAGCATACGCGAATGGAAGCCAAACACACACACGATCATATTTACACAAAAGGCCTTCGAAAGGCCAGCATTCAACATAGTTTGAATACACAGTGGGTGGAACTGCGCAAGTTTAACAAAAATTGTTCAAAAAGTAACAAGCAGGAAAAGCAAGAGCGGCAGATTAAGCCAAGGGAGCGACTGGCGAGTCGGGCAGGTCGGTGGAGGCGGCAGCGCTAGCTGGAGGAGTGGCCGGCTGGCGAACCTCAGTATCATCACCACCTCCCGCAGAAGGAGCGCTAGCACGCGCCTCGTTGCTGGAGGCACGGTCAGGCTGGGGCTGGTTGGCCGCTCCACTGGCCGGCTCGACGTCTTCGCCTTCCTCCCCTTCGTCGTCTTCACCTTCATCGCTGGAAGCGATCTCCTCCGCCGAATCCTCACCCACTGTCGGGTCCAGCCCGAACCACTCCTCCGGCTGGGCAATGCCATCGTCATTTATTTCAGGAGCGAAGACGCTGATGTCAGTGCACTCGGCGATCGTCGAGGCACGCTGAGCGATAGCCGGCCGCACCTCCTCCATCTCCTCGTCGGCCTCCAGCCGCCAGGTGCGCAGCTGGCCCAGGTTCAGCCCAGGGTACCAGGCTCGAACGAACTCCAGCGCCCGCCTAGCTCCAGGACGGGCCGTCGATGCCTTCCAGGCCTCGAAGCAGCCAACCGCAACCTCCAGCCAGTCGGCAGTCCGACTCGGGGTGCGGGGAATTGTTTCGCCTGGCCAGAGGGCGGCCAACACCTGCGCCCCGGCGCGCTGGAGACGGCGGAGCATGCGGTGAGCCGGCTGCAGCCGGGCTTGGACCGCCAAGAGTTGCTCCTCAAGCGTCCGGCTCGCATCCGGCGCGATTTCAGCCCCCGCCTGCCGGCGCGCCTCGCGATGAGCCTCGATGGTTTGGGTGGCGAAGACGGAGTAGCCGGGAAAGTAGTCTGCATAGAGAACAAAAAGCGGCACAAGTCAGAAGAGAAATCAGAAGGCAAGGGACAAGCAAGGAGTAAGGAAGGCGGCTTACCATCAATTAGATCCTCAACCCGGCCGTAGCCCTCGCTCAGCGCTTGTTTCGCCTCAGCCCAGCCCGCCGCTTCGGTTTCGAACTCAGCTTTGAGGGCGTCCTTGCTGTCCTGCGCCTTCTTCAGGGCCGCCTTGTGGCTCTCCTCCTGGTCGGCCAACTTCTTGGCCAGGCGGTCACGCTCCAGGACTAAGGTGCTGCACTCGGCTTCCTTGGCGCGATGGGCGGCCTGGGCCTCGCCGAGCTGCGCCCTCAAGTCGGCATTGGCTCCTGCAAGCATGAAAACAAAGGAAAAATCAATAAGGAAGAAGTCGTCAAGGAAGATCCGACCCGACTGCTCAGCAGTCGGCCCGAATCTCGGGGACTACACCCAGTGGGTGCGCTGACGCGCCCCCACAGGAGATGAACGAAACAAAGCACGCACTTCGGCTGCTGGTCAGGTCCTCGGTCCTCCGGCCCAGCTCCTGAGCCTGGGAGTTGAAGGCAGCAGCGCGGAGGTTATGATACTCCTGGAAGATCAGACAGGAGGCGAGGATGAGATAATTGTCAGGACCTAGTAAGTTCCAAGCCGCCTGCGCAGCAGCCGACTCAGAACTCGGGGACTACACCTAGTGGGTGTGCTGATGCGCCCCCACGGAAGAAATCAAAAAAGCAAAACAACCAAGGCCAGAAGACTCACCCGGATGATGGCCCGCGTCGCGAGGAACTCTTGGGTATATCGCTGCAGCGAGGCAGCCTGGGCTTGAAGCCGGTTCTGGACCTCCTGGGCCGCCGCGTTCAGCTCGCCCGCCCCCCCGCTGGGAGTCCACTCAGACGTGCTGGCGCTGGCCGCCTCCAGGGCCTCTGCCGTCTGGCTGGCGCCCGCAGCTCTGTGCGGCTCCAACACGGAGGTAGCTCCCCCTGCGCGCCAGCGAGATGCCGGCTGCACCTCGAGGCCGGCTCCTGCCACCGGCTCGCCCCCGACCGGCTGCTGTGGCGCCGCGGCTGGTTGGCCGCTGTGGCCCGCTCCAGTCGGCTCCGTCTGCAGCGCCTCCTCCACGAAGACCACGTGGTCCTCCCTCCTCTCCATCACCGGCAGGTCGCGGTCGACCTCCTCCGACGGGGGCACGGGGATATCGGGGGCCACGGCGCGGAGGGGAACGGCGAGCAGCGGAGGCTGGTTGCGCGAGGCCTCCGCCTCCGTCTCCGCAGCTGCCGCCTCCGCCCGGGCCTTGGCCGCCACGACGGCCTGCTCCTTCGCCGCCTGGGCGGTCCTTCGCTCCGCTGCCTCCCGCTCCTCCCGCGCCTCCCGTGCATTCCGCTCCGTAGCCTCCATGAGGTCGGCGCGGGGATCCACGCGGCGGGAGCATGAGGACCCTCCAGTCGGCCCGACTACGGAGCTGCCAGGACCTCGCTCAAGGGAAAGCGGCGCCCTGCCCGGCGAGCAAAGAAAAGTTTAGAAGAGCGTCAATCGAAGAAGACAACAAAAAATATACAAGACATTCGACGACTTACGACGAGATCGCATGCGGCTATTTCACCGCCTTGCGGAAGCGTGCCGCCTTCGCGGCTGCCTCATCCCGCCTGGTCGCCGCGGTAGAAGCCTTGGATTTCTTCGGCCGGCTGCCAAAGTAGGTTGTCGCGGCCCGGCGTTTCTGCGCGCCGCCACAGGTAGCCGGCGCGGAAGAAGGGCCCGCGCCTTGATGATCAACCGTCGGCTGGCGGCGCGGAACGACTTCGACTTCGTCATCATCCGGCCAATCCTTGAAGCCGGCCCCGAGCCCCGCGCTGTCCACCTCGCCGCCTTCCCCCACGACGGCATCTTCCATGGCGGCCGCTCCCAGGTCTAGATCATCGACGTCGTCCAACGTGCGGTCGGGGAGGAGTCGGCGCTCTACCCCTGCGGCCCCACCAGCCGGCGAAAGAAGAGGGTTCTGCCAAGGACAAACAAATTGATCAGAAGTCGGCCATCATGAGGCCGGCTACAAAAAGGAAGAAAAGAAGAAAAACTTACGGCATGAGGAGGGTTTGCGCGAGAATACGGCCCCTTGCCGTATCGCCAATCCTCAGCGAGCTTGCAGTTGGAGATGTGGTTCACCATGTAAGACACCTCGACGTGAGGCATCTCCCTGGTGCTCAGCCGGCACGGGTCGAAGCGTCCGCTCATCTGACAAATCATGTGAGGCCGGCTTTGGAGCGGAAGTACTCGGCGCTCCACGAAGGCGGCCACCAGGTCGGCTCCGGTCAGGCCCTCCGCTTGGATCATCACCCGGAGCCGGGAGACGGCTGCATTCCCGGCCTGAGACAATGACCTGGCCCGGTAGCTCCATGAAGGTTGCCTCCCAGCCGGCGGGCCAGCTATGTAAGCTGGCAGGTTGACGTAGTCGCCTTGCTGGGCGACGTTCTTCACGTAAAAGTAAGACTTCTGCCAGAGCTTCACCGACTAGATCAGCGGGATGGGCGGGAACGGATTGTTCTCGCCCGCCCGCCTCATGGCAATGAAGGCCTCGCAGGGGGCGGGCACGCCCGCGACAACGGTGCCGAGCTTGCTCTGG
Source organism: Triticum urartu (assembly GCF_003073215.2). Classification (NCBI taxonomy): domain Eukaryota; kingdom Viridiplantae; phylum Streptophyta; class Magnoliopsida; order Poales; family Poaceae; genus Triticum; species Triticum urartu. The sequence continues at coordinate 38,099,571 of NC_053025.1, forward strand.
AAGAATTCTCCCCAGAGCTCGAGAGTGGGGAGAACCCCAAGAAAGCCCTCGCACAGGGTGACGAAAGCCGACAGCAGCATCACCGCGTTGGGCGTGAGGTGGTGCGGCTAGAGGTGGTAGAATTCGAGGAAGGAGCGAAGGAAACCGCTTGCCGGGAGGCCGAAGCCGCGCAGGAAGTGTGAGCGGAAGATTACCCGCTCGCCCTCCTCCGGTGCCGGCAAAATCTCCCTCGCCGGCGCGCGTCAAACCCGCACGAAGTTCTCGCCCGGCAGACGCCGCGTGCGGCGGAGGAACTCGACGTGGTCCTCGTGGACGTTGGAGCCATCCCACGAGCTCAACAACGCCATGGGAGCAGCACGGCGAGGAGCGAGACGATGCGACGGCGGGGACGCGCATGACCCCGCTGCGGCGCGCCGAAGGAACTGAGAGGTCTGACGGCGGAGCGGCGCGGCAATGGGTCGCTGCGGTGGCAGAAGAAAGGCGAGAAGGGGCGGGGCGAGGGAGAACGTGCGAGCCCCTGCCGCTCCCTCTCCTTCCCCTACTTATAGACCCGCACGGCGGAGCTAAGGAGGCACGGTGTGGGGGAACGTGGGATTAACTGCGCCCACGCCCTCACGTCCCGTGATTATTGCGCCCTGATGGCGTGATGGAACCGCCACGGGAAGGCGAGCGGTCCGTTATGGGCCGCAGAAGATCCGCGCTCGGGCCGAGGCCTATGAGTGGCGGGCCCGGGCCTGCAGCGGCGTCTCATCGTGCGCGTGCGTTGGCAGGTTTTCCTTGCCACGTGGCCCGCGGGATGGCGCGCGGTCAGCTCGCAGGCCGACCCGCGTTCCAGCCTACAAGACACGGAGTTTTCCGAAGATGGCACGCCTAAGCAAAGCCGGCTCCTCAGGGTAGGAAGCTGACCAAGCTTCTCGTCCCTTTGTCAGCCTTGGAGCTCGATCAGCTTCGGGGACTACTGTCAGAGTAAATGACCATGGGTAGCCTAGCCGGCTCCCCCTGGCCCTTCTAAAAAAATTACAAGCCGATTCGGCCCTCAAGAATCCAAGACGAGGGGCCGCCTTCCCCTGGCCGGCTGACTCCCAGGGCGACTATCGAAAGGCGGTCCGACTTTGGCCCTCATGAAGAAAGCCGCGGGAAGGCCGACTCCCAGAGGCCGGCTCCCACCAAGCGGTCAAGATCGTACCCTCGAAGTCTGCATTCACATAACGACGATGTGACGGGGCGTGGCTACAGTAAAGCCTGGCACCCCCGAATCTCCGAGCATGCCTGGCACAGTGCGCCGTACGGAGTGGCCATGACCCGTCCGGCGCGGCACTGTTGCCATGTTGACCCTGATGTCACCGACGACGGGCTGCCAGCGCGGCCCACGGGCGGTGGGCCCCTTCGGGCAGAGAGATGCTTGAAGGCGGCCAGGCCTCCCCCAGTCGGCCCGAGACTGGGCCGGCTCCCCACAGCCGGCTCGCTTCCCCCCTCGAAGGAGACGCCCCATTAAAGAGACAAGACACGGTAAGGCTACAGCGATCGTCCGCTGGACGGCGGCACTGTAGCCATGCCTACCATGACGAAGCCCTCGTCATCAGGTTGAGGCAATAGTAACCAGCCACCGACAAGACCCTTGGCAGTGGGGCCTGCCTATTGACCAAGGAGTTGGCAGCCGGCAGGACCACCAGCCGGCGGCCCCAGCAGTCGGCGCAGAAGCCGGCGAGCGTAGTCATAGACGGCTAGGGCCCTCGCCCAGCCGGATTACCATTGTACCCCCGGGGGTGGGCCTATATAAACCCCCTGGGGCACCCATGCAAAGGGTTGATCTGTGCTAGTTTTAGCCACCACATAGGGAGGAGAAGAGAGCGGGCCATGCCCTTCTTCCTCCTCTCGCCAAACAGCTCAAGGAGCATCTTGTAGCCACTCGTTCATCTAGTGATCATGCGGAGACCCCGCAGAGCAGCAGTAGGGGTGTTATCTCCACGGAGAGCCCCGAAGCTGGGTAAGATTTGCCGGCGTGCATGTCTTCGCCTCATCCCACTTCCAGGTACCGGCGACGTCTTACTGGCTCCCACAATGATAAGCCACCCGTTGGCATATGTCGCACCTACCACCCGACAGGCTTGCTGGACGGTGATGGGTTGGATGAGATTTATCATGTAATCGAGTTAGTTTTGGTAGGGTTTGATCCCTAGTATCCACAATGTTCTGAGATTGATATTGTTATGACTTTGCTATGCTTAATGCTTGTCACTAGGGCCCGAGTGCCATGATTTCAGATTTGAACCTATTATGTTTTCATCAATATATGGGAGTTCTTGATCCAATCTTACAAGTCTAAAGTCACCTACTATGTGTTATGATCCGGCAACCCCAAAGTGACAATAATCGGGACCACTCCCGGTGATGACCGTAGTTTGAGGAGTTCATGTATTCACTATGTGTTAATGCTTTGGTCCGGTACTCTATTAAAAGGAGGCCTTAATATCCCTTAGTTTCCAATAGGACCCCGTTGCCACGGGAGGGTAGGACAAAAATGTCATGCAAGTTCTTTTCCATAAGCACGTATGACTATATTCGGAATACATGCCTACATTACATTGATGAACTGGAGCTAGTTCTGTGTCACCCTAGGTTATGACTGTTACATGACCGATCGCATCCGGCATAATTCTCCATCACCGATCCAATGCCTACGAGCTTTTCATATATTGTTCTTCGCTTATTTACTTTTCCGTTGCTACTGTTACAATCACTACAAAACCCAAAAATATTACTTTTGCTACCGTTACCTTTTGCGACTGTTACCACTACTATCATATTACTTTGCTTCTAAATACCTTGCTGCAGATATTGAGTTTCCAGGTGTGGTTGAATTGACAACTCAGCTGCTAATACTTGAGAATATTCTTTGGCTCCCCTTGTGTCGAATCAATAAATTTGGGTTGAATACTCTACCCTCGAAAACTGTTGTGATCCCCTATACTTGTGGGTTATCAAGAACATTTTCTGGAGCCATTGCCGAGGAGCATAGCTCTATTCTTTGAGTCACTTGGGATTTATATCTGCTTATCATTATGAAGAATTTGAAAGATCCAAGAACCAATATCTATCCCTCAACTACGAGGGGAGGTAAGGAACTGCCATCTAGCTCTGTACTTGATTCACCTTCTGTTTTGAGTAAGCTTGCGACACCTAAACCTGCTTCTGCTATTAATTCTGATATGTCGCATGTTATTGATGATGCCACTTCTGCTATGCATGATACTTATGATGAAACTACTTCTATGCTTGATACTACTGTGCCACTTGGTGAATTTCTTGATGAACAACTTGCTAGGGCTAGAGATAATGAAATTATTGAAATTGATAATATTGATGAAAGTGATGATGAAGATTCTCCCCCTAGATATGAATTACCTGTTGTTCCTGAGGGTTATGTTATGGATGAAGAAACTGCTAGAGACTTTCTTGCTTGCAATGATAGAAGTGATCTTAAGAAACTTTCAGCTAAGATGAAACAAAAAACTTTGAATGCTAGAATGAAATATGATCCTTCTTATGCTACATCACCTATCTTTGTTACTGATAAGGATTATGATTTCTCTGTTGATCCTGAGTTAATTACTTTGGTTAAATCTGATCCTTTCTATGGCTTGAATATGAAACTGTTGTGGCACATCTTACTAAATTAAATGATATAGCTACCATGTTCACTAATGATGAGAAAACTTGCTATTATTATATCCTTAAATTATTTCCGTTCTCATTAAAGGGAGATGCTAAGATATGGTTTAATTCTCTTGATCCTGGTTGTGTGCGTAGTCCCCAGGATATGATTTATTACTTCTCTGCTAAATATTTCCCTGCTCATAAGAAACAAGCTGCTCTAAGGGAGATATATAATTTTGTGCAAATTGAAGAAGAGAGTCTCCCACAAGCTTGGGGGAGGCTTCTACAATTACTTAATGCTTTGCCTGATCATCCTCTCAAGAAAAATGAAATACTTGATATCTTTTATAATGGACTAACCGATGCTTCCAGAGATTACCTGGATAGTTGTGTTGGTTGTGTTTTCAGGGAAAGAACTATTGATCAAGCTGAAATTCTATTGAATAATATGTTGACCAATGAAAATAATTGGACACTTCCTGACCCAACTCCTAAGACAACTCCGAAGAAAAGGGGTATTCTACTTCTTGGTCCTACAGATATGCAGGAGGCAAAGAAATCTATGAAAGAAAAAGGGGTTGTTATTGACTGCACCAAGGGCAATGTCACTTTTCATGTTAATGGTAATGAGCATACGGTACACTTTCCGAGGAAACAACCTCAAGTCCACAGTATCAATTCTATTGGAAAATTTTCAACAATTACTATTGGAGGTTTTGAATTTCCTCTTCCTACTGTCAAGAAGAAATATGATATTCTTATTGTTGGGGATGTGCATATCCCCGTTGAGGTAACCTGGTGTTATTCAAAAATTCTCCGGTTTCATGCAATTCAAAATGAGTTTGTTAACAAGACCCGATCAACCTTGTTAGTGGATTCCTTTTGATGAGCATGAGTTGGATGAATTTAGAAAACACAACTCTCTGTATCCTCTTTTTACTTTCTATTATTAATATTAAATAAAGCAAAAATAATATTTTCTGTCTGTTTTCTGAATTATCCATGCAATAAAAAATACCCCGAAAATAAAAGTTCTCCAAATGCCCTGAAATTTAAATATGTTTTTTTCTAAAATATTTGAGAATATCTGGCACTGAGAACACAGCGGGGGGAGCAAGCACCTGGCCACGAGGGTGGAGGGCGCGCCCTACCCCCTGGGCACGCCCCCTGCCTCGTGGGCCCATGGTGACTCCCCTCCACTTATTCTAGCTACCACACACTCCTTCCTCCCAATAACATCACTAGCCAGCTCAGACCCAAGTCCAAGATCATCTTGCTGCCATTTTCGATCTCCTTGCTCAAAGCTCCATTCACAAAACTGCTTTGGGGATTGATCTTTGGTATGTGACTTCTCCAATGGTCCAATTAGTTTTTGTTCTAGTGATTTATTCATTGCAAATTTTTGCTGCTTAGGTGACCCTATTCTTGAGCTTGCATGTCAAATTTATATGGTCAAAAGTAGTTTTGATGCATGATATATCCTCTAGGCACTTGTAGGAGTAGTTGCTATCAATATTGTTGAGTTTGGTTCACTTTTATTTTTAAGTTACTAAAAAATTCAGAAATTTTTCAGAGGAAGAAATATGTTTAGGAAAATGTACCAAGGTGGTTCTTCAAGGAAGCAAGCACCCAGACTCGCAATACGTGATGCGGACGAGGAACCACCAAGGGATGCTCAAGTGCGGCCCTGTGAATGGCCGTCAGAGGACTTCATGGTTCGAGTGGGAATCAAGGAGGAATTTGAAGCTTATGTGCGTAATGCTGATCTTGAGAGCTTCGAGGCAGATAAGTGCCGCCAATACCTCTATTTAATTGGTTCATTTGTGAGAAGGTTTAAATTTTCATCATCACACAATTCTCAAACGGTCCTGTTCGATCTTTATGATAAATCTTATACCATGGACTTAGAAGATTTTAGCACTGCTTGTAAACTCCCACAGTGGGGTGATGTTAGTGAACCTCGCAAGTCTGAATTTAGAGATTTTCTTGCTAGTATAACTGTGGGGGAATCTAGGGATGTGACACAAGCTACCATAGGGAGCATTCATTTTCCTGCTATACATTATTTTGCTCTCTTCATAGGTAGATGCATTAATGGTAAAGATGAAGCATGTCACATGTGTGTGCCTGATCTTAGCGTTCTCAGAAGCGTTGTTTTAGGAGATAAACAATACAACTTGGGGGCTATTGTTGCACATAGGTTGCATAATAATCGTATTCATGGAGATTTCTTTGGTGGAATTTATGCAACCCGTATAGCTAACTTTCTTGAGATACCTATACGTGGACATGATATTGAGTTGCCTCCTTCTTATTTAGATTATGAAGCTATGGTTCGTCATTAGTTTGTTGAGAGGAACGATCAGTTCCTCCAGTACCGACTAATCTTTGACAGACGACGCACCTATCATGTCGCTCTCCCTACTCCTAGTTTCTTTGACTTTCAGGCAAAGGGAAGATATTTTATAACCACGGAGGAGGCGACCGAGTACGAAAGAAGGGCGGAGACAGCTCGCCTCCAAGCTGCAGCTCATCAGGCAATTGCCGCTGCTTCTTAGTACGACCCCAGTTACAACTTTGGATATCCGCCAGGCCAGCCGTGGCCATAGACCAACTTACGCCAAAAGCCTAAGCTTGGGGGAGTACGTATTTCTCACCGACATTACATTTATGTTCACACACTCATGCTAGTTGTCGGTGCTCATACTTTTTCATTGTAATATCCATGCTAGTTTTTTTCTTTTTTATGCTTTCTTCTTGTGTGTTTGATAAACCTTAAGAAAAAACAAAAAATTAGTTGTAGTTTTTAGCTAGTTTACTTTCCATGCCTGTAGTAGTAATACTTAAAAGAAAACCCAAAAAGATTTCTCGTTCTTCTTTTGCTTGTTGGGAGCTTTCCCGTGTAAATAGTTTTATTTCTTTTCTTGTTCTTTGGGGTCGAGAGGAGAAGACCATATGGAAAATGTTGAGTGGCTCTTATATGCATTATTGTTGATCTAACAAAGAGCCCATATTACCTTGTCTTCTCTCTTGAATTGAATGCTTGCAGATTCCAGTTTGTCCAATGCACGTGCACTATTATTATTATTATCCACACTAATCGGTCGTGCAAGTGAAAGGCAATAATGATGATTATATGATGAACTTATTGAGATGAGAAAAGCTGGTATGAACTCGACCTCTCTTGTTTTTGTAAATATGATTAGTCCATCATTCCCGATTCAGCCTATTATGAAAGAAACATATCTGCAATGACAATTAGAGATTGTAGTTGCTTATGCCATGCTTAATTAGCTAGGAGCTTATAATGGTTTACCTTGCGTGCCAACATGCTATTAAAATGGTTATGATGTGGTATGATAGGGTGGTATCCTCTTTTGAATGATTCGAGTGGCTTGACTTGGCACATGTTCATGCATGTAGTTGAAACAAAATCAACATAGCCTCTACGATATTTATGTTCATGGTGCATTATATCCTACTCATGCTTGCATTCGGTGTTGATTAATTTTAATGCATGTTCATGACTGTTGTCGCTCTCTAGCTGGTAGCTTCCCAGTCTTTTTCTAGCCTTCACTTGTACTAAGCAGGAATACTGCTTGTGCATCCAATTCCATAAACCCCAAAGTTATTCCATATGAGTCCACCATACCTACCTATATACGATATCTACCTGTTGTTCCAAGTAAATTTGTATGTGCCAAACTCTAAACCTTCAAATGAACATTCTGTTTCGTATGCTCGAATATCTCATGTATCAACTAGGGTTGTCTGTATCTTCCATACTAGGCAGGTTATTCTCAAGAGGAGTGGACTCCGCTCCTCACTCACGAGAAAGTGGCTGGTCACTGGGATGCCCAGTCCCATGCTTTAGGCAAATCAAATCAAAATAACTGCAAACAAAACTCCCCCAGGACTCTTGTTAGTTGGAGGCACTCGTTGTTTCGAGCAAGCCATGGATTGATGCTTGTTGGTGGAGGGGGAGTATAAAAGTTACCATTCTGTTTGGGAACCGCCTATACTGTGTGTAGCATGGAAGATATCGAGATCTCTCGGTTGTTATGTTGACAATGAAAGTATACCGCTCAAAATATTGTTCACATCTATTTCAAAACCGAGTTCTGGCACCTCTACAAATCCCTGCTTCCCTCTGTGAAGAGCCTATCTATTTACTTTTATGTCGATTCATTGCCCTCTTATTAAAAAGCACCATTTGGGGAGCACCGCTGTCATTTGTGTCGTGGAAACGTCACGGTAGATGTCCTAGTGTGAGGACTTAGTCGTGAGGCCAACGCATCTATGCGGTAGCTTGAAGGGGTTGATCGGAATCGAGAGACACAACATGCAAGACGAAGATTTAGACAGCTTTGGGCCCCGGGAAACATCATCCGATAACAACCTACATGCTGTTTGTGGCTAGGTCTCATTATCATCATCAGGGATTCGTCGTAACTCCGACTCTCCTAGTTGTGTCTAGACTTAATGATTATTCAACTTCTCCCTCTTGGGGTGCCCTGCCCCTCCTTATATATGTTGAAGGGGCGGGTTACATGTAGAGTCCAACTCGGACTTAAGACTTAACTATTCTATCTTCTCTCCATGGGCTTCTCTCCATGGGCTTCTTAATGTTTCGGGCTTCTTAATTGTTGACTTACAATCTAGCTTACCATCTGGTTTAACTGTCTGGCTTAACTGTCTGACTTAACTGTCTGCTTAACTATCTGGCTTATATGACTGTGTCTGCCGGGTTACATGACTGTGTCTGCCGGGTTACATGACTATGTCTGCGGGCTTAACCTGCTTAACAGTTCCCGCTAGCTTAACCTCTGGTTTAAACAATCTGCCGGCTTACCAATGAAATACCAAGTCCCAGCCGGGTCATATCTCTGGCCGGGTCATACCGCGGGGTATATCCCCGACATTAGCCCCCAGTTTAATTTGGATTTATCCATGTTAAACTGATCCTGTAAACAAAACACAAGAACAATTTTAACAGGTTATGCTCCAGGTTAAATATTCTTGTAAGCCAGCACCTGAACATCCTTAAGTCTTTGTCATTTCCTTCTTCCAGAAAATATGGGTCAATAGCCAACTTCGTAATCAATTTGCTGTCGTTGGTTTCTCACAGAGAAAGACTGAAAAATAATTCATTTGACTCAGGTCCCCATGCTTAAAAATATTGGTCTTTGAAATACTCATGTGACCTTCAACCGGCTTAAAGATGAAAAAAACTTGCCGGGTTATAAATAGATAATGTCGAGTTATAATTGTTGCCGACGCCGGGTTAAAACTGAGAATTTTGAAGATTTCTCTCCGTCATATCCATATTACCTGTAGCCCCCAAGTCTTAAGAGGAGAAACATAGTGATAGCTTAAGACTTGTTTCAATATAAATGTTGCAACCTTGAAGACAGATTTTCCATCTCGGTCACTAGTCAAAACTCAATATTCCACATATGTAGCCCCCAAGTGTCGGGTTGTCATGCTTGCAGCAACCTGGGACTTGTAATTGCCTTCTGCTCATAAAAACTTCAACTAGTGTAGCCCCCAAGGGCCGGCTCAGTAAGATAATACTGAGCTGGGACTTTGTATATAATTCATTGATAAGAACATCATATGATGTAATCTCCACCATGGGGCTTGAACCCACATCCATAAGGTTAAGAGCTTTGTACTCTACCAACTGAGTAGTGGATCTTTCAATATAATGGACTGAGGCTTGTGTACCTTGAATTTTTGATAGGACCAATTGGTAGCCCCCAAGGGTCGGCTCATTACAATGGGATGAATCGGGTCTTCAATAAGTTGATCAAAAAATGACTTTACATTAGCCCCCAGTGCCATGGTGCATGCTGGCAGTGACATGGGACTTGCATATTTGATGTAATCTCAATTTGAATAATGTAGCCCCCAAATGTCGGGTCGTAAGCCTGCAGCGACTCGGGACTATTCCTTTCATTGTAGAATAAATCATATCCATTGATAAAATACTAGCCATTGCGCTGAAGCGACTTTGAAAACCTCAATCATAATATTAGTTACTGATAACCATAATAAAAATCCAGCCATGTTGGCTATTAAAGATTTGAATAACCTGGTTTGAAAACCTCAATCATTCAATATCATAATGAAAATCCAGCCAAGTTTGGCTATTTAAAGATTCAAGTACCTTATCTGTTGACAAATAAATCCAGAGTTTTAGATACCCGGCGACTCTTGGCCGATGGCGATTTAATACGCCTCCATTCTAAGCCGGAATTTTTATAACCCGGCTATTTATAGCCTTTGAGAAAATCCAGCATGGATGATCATTCCGAAGCATCAATTTTAATGATGAGCTTGGACTTAAGCATTTATATAAGTCACAGTTCTACAAATCCTGCACACCGTTTAAACAACATACGCCCTCGCGACTTAATGTCAAAAGCCAGGGCGGGTTAATAGAAACCACATATATATGCTTCAGATATGAGCAAAAAGTCTCAAAACCCAAAAGATTGTGTTCAAAAAACTTAATCCAGACAAAAAGAAAATCAAGGCTTCTGATTCGAATACGATCAGTAAACCGTTCCAAAGGGGTTAAGCTAGGATTCGAATACGATCATGTAGCCCCCAGTGGCTTTGGCGTTGCCGATCAAGAGGGTACCGACAGCTATGTTCTCTTTGGTTCGAACATGACCTATGTTTGAACAGGAAGCCCCCAGATGACCTTGAGAGTTGTTTAACGATGCTGATTCGAATACAATCCACGTCGGACCCAAAAGGGGTTGAGCTATGATTCGAATACGATCAAGAAGCCCCCTAGTGAGTTTGGCAGTGTGCCGATCAAAAGGGTACCGACAGCTATGTTCTCTTTGGTTCGAATACGACCTATGTTTGAACAGGAAGCCCCCAAATGACCTGTAACTATGGCTATGAGCTGGATCAAAGGGTAATCATAGCTTAGCTCAATAAGCCGGAAGCCCCCAAGTGATATATTTCTGAGCTGTGCTCGCCGGTGCCTATATTTGAGTTGTGTTGTGGAACAAACTCTCTTTGATCCCTTGAGTCGGATTTTAAACCGGCATTCTCCATTTTGAACCGGAAATTTTCTGACGGCCTTTAAATTTTCATCAATATAATAGCAGCCTCCGGAACTGGGTTATCTTCCCTCCACTAACCCGGAGTTCTTGACTTGCTTTAAACTGACCAAAACTTGTTGAGTCTTATCATCGTAGCCCCCGAGTCTTAAGGCTACTCGAGGAGTTGGCTTGAGATTCTCCATACTTGACCATGATATTAACCGGCATATAGTTGAACAGCGGATTGCTGAAATATGCTGAATCCCGACGGGTTATAAATGACCTTGTCCATTGATGCATCCGATGTATGCAAGGGCCATAGTTTGATGGTCTCATTTGCCATTATGAATTCTGATATGTTTTGTCAAGAATTATCAACCATAGGGTTGTAGCAATGATGATAAAGGTGGCGGCTTAAAGCGCGGCACCAAGCGGCTCAGAAGGGATCCTCCGAGTTACTCTGGTATGGCCTATACATAGCCAGGATCTTAGCTCCCTTGCTATTTTATTATCCTCCCGTGGATCAAACCAAACTGCTGGCGTAACTGAGAATTCCTCCAACACTGTAGCCTTGGAAAGCAGAAACTTCACAAGTGTCTTTTTCGAGAGGTAGTCCGCTGTAGTTGCCAATATTAACTTTTCTTCAGTCTGTGATCCAAGCATCTGACATCCGTATGCCTCACACTAGGGGTATCCAAGCACTATACTTGACGATATTGTTGATAGCATTATCCTTTGGTTCTGTATCTAGTTCGCCATCTGAATAAGTGTCCAACAAATCAGTCATTGGTTCAACATCAAACAAATCGTATATCATCTTATCACGTGCACCCACACAGAAACAGCGACAGCGCTAGCAAGCCCTTGGCATTTGAAAAGCAAGGCGGATCAGACAGACGACTCAAAAACGGCGAAGTAGAAGCAAAACTTGACGGGTCATAGCAGCCACAACGCAACACCTCGTGGCGACTCAAGGTGGCGGGTTGCGCGAGAGCCTAGCGGGAGCCAGCAATAGGCGGCTTGAAAGCCGGTGGAGGCAGTACTTGGAGCAGGGGCATGACAAAGATTAATCTAGTACTTTGCTGTCAAAACCAAATTTGATCACGAGCTCTTCAACAACCATGTACTGTCGCTTCTGTTTGACTGTATTGACATTGTCAATGAATTGTTGAGCACACTATTCTCCCCCAAATACACTAGGTTTATTCTCACTTGAAGTGTTGGCCATTATTTAAGACAAATAATCTGCTCTTGCAGAATGCCATACAACCTCAATTCTTGTTGACGGCGCCGCACCACAATTCTTTGCAATTTAGCAGCATTACTTAGGTTTGAAGTATTCCTCCAGATATTATATGCGTATATGGTATTCTCAGCAGTGGCCTTTTGGAAAGACAGAACATCTTCTGAACGAGCATGTATAAGACGCCATTGCGAATATCCATTATACTGTAATAAACGAGCCAACAGGCGGATGGCAAGTCGGACTGCTGTGCGCATGCACGCACGCGGAGCAAAGGTGAGCCTGGGCGACTCAGCAGCCTGAGAGAAACACAGCAGCGGCCTGGAAGAAAACCGCTGAGGCAGGCGTCGCGACAGCGGATGCGGCTTGTGGCGGAGGAAAGGTCTTTCGAGGTGGCCCAGGAGAGCGGCTGGTTAACCGACGCCGGCGAGGAGATGCCGCGGCAGCGGTTCAGGCCAGCGATTCAAAGCAGGCAGCTCGAGGCCGCTCCGGCGAGGGAGGACCCCTGGCCGAAGTGGCGGCTGGGAGGCGGGAAGTACAGCGCGGGGTGGCTTAACGGGGCAGCTCAAACGCGGAGCGAGCGACGATAGCAGCCCACGGTGAAGGTTCGGAGGCGGAGGCGAGGCCAATCTGGCACGGATAGATACTGTAGAGGCACGGCGAGGCAAAGCCAAACCCACGAACGGGCGACTCGGGTGCGCGGGCACAGCAGCCAGCGGCAAGTCAAAATTAAACCAACGAGCGGGTGGCTCGGGCGCGCGGGCGCGTGAGCCAGAGGCCGGAGGCATGCGGGCCAGCGGGCAGCTTGTCGCGCGGCGGCAACTACGGAAAAAGGGCCAGCTCAAGGCACAGTGGGAGCGACTCACAGGCTCAGAGGTGAGGGAGGCTGTAACGAGAGCACTCCGGCGGCTTAACGCGTCTGCCACAGCGGCGGATTGGAGAGGCGCGGTTGTGGCTGATTCAGCGCGGCCACAATGTGGTGTCTTGCGGCTGTAGGCAGCACGGGGCGGCTACACGCGGACAGCAGAGGCAGAGGCTAGCGAGGTGAACTTGGGCAGCGGAACGAATAGCTGGCTCCAGGTGCTTGCAGCGATGGCGGCACAAAGTGCGACAAGACATGGCGGAGGTGGGCGCGGTGCGGGCGAGTCCGGCTCGAGGCCACTGACATGGTTTGGCGCATAGGTTGACATGGCGACTTGATGGCGGATACGGCCGATGGGCGCGACGGCTTTTGACACGGCCATAGCAGAGGAAACGGGCCACAGTAGCGGCTTCAGCACGCCGACGAGGCCGGCTTGATACAGCGGCTCAAAACGGTGACTTGCAGGTTTGAATACGAGGCCAATTTGAAGACGGCCAGCATTGAGTGAGGCTCGGAGGCACGAGGCCGCGGCGGTTGAGGAATGGTAGAGGCGGAATCGGAACTTGCAGAAATAGCCCAGGAGACGCCCGAGCCGGCCCGAGCGGCAACTTGGTCCAGGTGCACGGTTGTGTAGATGAGGGCAGGCGGCCGGCGGCTTAGCAAGGCTGGCGAAAAAACGGCTTGATGTGATCCTCCTCTACCTGGGCACGGTGGCTCACGGCAATTTGGCGGCTTAAGGAGCGGTTGCGACCTCAACAACGGCGACCCGGCGATGCAGCGCGGCAGCCATGGAGGCAAGGGTTGCAGCTGCGGCTCGAAGGCGCTTCCGACGCAGTTTGCTCGAGGAGACTCAAAGGCAACAGTGGTTTCAGCGGGAAGCAGGGCGGCACGACGGGCGGCTCAGCGAAGGAGCGACGCGAGGCCATGGCGGTTTTGGAGGCCGGCGGGTTGTAGCCAAGGCGAAGTCCGAAGCGGACGATTCGGTTTTGGCATCCAGCAGTCATTTGACCCGGCCATCATGGGAAATAGAGCACGGTCAGGGAGTCTCAGGGGCGGCAGCCGGCGGCTTGAGGACAGCGGCTTTGAGTAACACGATGGAAAAAACAGCCCGGAGTAGGCCACAATGGAACCTGTGGTGGTTTAGCGGAAAGGCAGTCCAGGTCGGGGACAACAAGAGGCCACAACGGCTCAGTGCCGAGGCACAACTGAACCGGCGGCGACGCGTGAGACCCGGACGGTGGTTCTCACCTAGCAGTTTCGCCGTATTGGGGTTTCTTGATTCCTTCTTCGGTTTGTTTTTGGTCTCCAACCGGAGTAGGTTTCCATCAGATGCAAACTTGCCGCCGTCCGTGCTGCCCTTGATTTGACTGCAATCTGATGGATTACACAGCCAGGTGGCGGCGGTTCAAAAGCAACTCTAGTTTCTTTGATTATGAATTTGCCAACTCTTTCTAATGTTGGTTCTTTTTCTCCCAGTTAATCGCGAATTTCTCAAACCCTAGATGAGATCCCTCCAAGAACTCAACACCACCGTGCGCGCGCCCCACGGTGGGCGCCAACTGTCGTGGAAACGTCACGGCAGATGTCCTAGTGTGAGGACTTAGTCGTGAGGCCAACGCATCTATGCGGTAGCTTGAAGGGGTTGATCGGAATCGAGAGACGCAACACGCAAGACGAAGATTTAGACAGCTTCGGGCCCCGGGAAACATCATCTGGTAACAACCCTACATGTTGTTTGTGGCTAGGTCTCATTATCATCATCAGGGAGTCGCCGTAACTCCGGCTCTCCTAGTTGTGTCTAGACTTAATGATTATTCAACTTCTCCCTCTTGGGGTGCCCTGCCCCTCCTTATATATGTTGAAGGGGCGGGTTACATGTAGAGTCCAACTCGAACTTAAGACTTAACTATTCTATCTTCTCTCCATGGGCTTCTCTCCATGGGCTTTTCAACATTTCGAGCTTCTTAACTGTTGACTTACAATTTGGCTTACCATCTGGTTTAACTGTCTGGCTTAACTATCTGGCTTAACTGTCTGACTTAACTATCTGGCTTATATGATTGTGTCTGTCGGGTTACATGACTGTGTCTACCGGGTTACATGACTGTGTCTGCCCGGTTACATGACTGTGTCTACGGGCTTAACCTGCTTAACTATTCCCGCTGGCTTAACCTCTGGTTTAAACAATCTGCAGACTTACCAATGAAATACCAAGTCCCAGCCGGGTCATATCTCCGCCCGGGTCATGTTAGTTTACATTGAGTATGACTTGACTGGATCTCTTTTACCATGAATTACAATGTCTTGTCAGTCCTTGATCTTTAAAGGTGCTCTCCATTTATGTTTTGCGGTCTCGGAAAGGGCTAGCGAGATACCATCTTGTCATATCATATCATGATTGTTTTGAGAAAGTGTTGTCATCCGAGATTTTCTATTATTGCTCACTAGCTGATTATGCCATTGATATGAGTAAACATGAGACCTAAATGTTATTGTGAATATGGTTAGTTCATAATCTTTGCTGAAAACCTGAATGCTGGCATTACATATTTACAACAACAAGAGCAAACAGAGTTTGTAAAAGTTTTTCTTTATCACTTTCAGTTTATCAACTGAATTGCTTGAGGACAAGAAAAGGTTTAAGCTTGGGGGAGTTGATACATCTCCGTCGTATCTACTTTTCCAAACACTTTTGCCCTTGTTTTGGACTCTAATTTGCATGATTTGAATGGAACTAACCCGTACTGACGCTGCTTTCAGCAGAATTGCCATGGTGTTATTTTTGTGCAGAAATAAAAGTTCTCGGAATGACCTGAAAATCAACAGAGAATTATTTTGGAATATATAAAAAATACTGGAAGAAAAATCCACGTCAGGGGGCCCACCACCTGTCCACGAGGGTGGGGGCATGCCCTACCCCCTGGGCGCGCCCCCCTGCCTCGTGGGCCCCCTGACGCTCCACTGACCTCAACCCTGACTCTATATATTCACTTTTGGGGAGAAAAAAAAACCAGAGAGAAGGATTCATCGCGTTTTATGATATGGAGCCGCCGCCAAGCCCTAAACTCTCTCGGGAGGGCTGATCTGGAGTCCGTTCGGGGCTCCAGAGAGGGGAATCCGTCGCCATCATCATCATCAGCCTTCCTCCATCACCAATTTCATGATGCTCATCGCCGTGTGTGAGTAATTCCATCGTAGGATTGATGGACGGTGATGGGTTGGATGAGATTTATCATGTAACCGAGTTAGTTTTGTTAGGGTTTGATCCCTAGTATCCACTATGTTCTGAGATTGATGTTGCTATGACTTTGCTATGCTTAATGCTTGTCACTAGGGCTCGAGTGCCATGATTTCAGATCTGAACCTATTATGTTTTCATCAATATATGAGAGTTCTTGATCCTATCTTGCAAGTCTATAGTCACCTACTATGTGTTATGATCCGGCAATCCCGAAGTGACAATAATCGGGACCACTCCCGGTGATGATCGTAGTTTGAGGAGTTCATGTATTCACTATGTGTTAATGCTTTGGTCTGATACTCTATTAAAAGGAGGCCTTAATATCCCTTAGTTTCCAATAGGACCCCGCTGCCACGGGAGGGTAGGACAAAAGATGCCATGCAAGTTCTTTTCCATAAGCATGTATGACTATATTCGGAATACATGCCTACATTACATTGATGGACTGGAGCTAGTTCTGTGTCACCCTAGGTTATGACTGTTACATGATCGATCGCATCCGGTATAATTCTCCATCACCGATCCAATGCCTACGAGCTTTTCATATATTGTTCTTCGCTTATTTACTTTTCCGTTGCTACTGTTACAATCACTACAAAACCCAAAAATATTACTTTTGCTACCATTACCTTTTGCCACCGCTACCACTACTATCATATTACTTTTCTACTAAATACCTTGCTGCAAATATTAAGTTTCCAGGTGTGGTTGAATTGACAACTCAGTTGCTAATACTTGAGAATATTCTTTGGCTCCCCTTGTGTCGAATCAATAAATTTGGGTTGAATACTCTACCCTCGAAAACTATTGCGATCCCCTATACTTGTGGGTTATCATGAAGATGGAGCATAGCCACACTATATGATTTTTTAGGGATAACTTTCTTTGGCCATGTTATTTTGAGAAGACATAATTGCCTTGTTAGTAGGCTTGAAGTATTATTGTTTTATGTCAATATTAAACTTTTGTTTTGAATCTTATGGATCTGAAAATTCACGCCACAATAAAGAAAATTACATGGATAAATATGTTAGGTAGCATTCCACATCAAAAATTCTGTTTTATCATTTACCTACTCGAGGATGAGCAGGAATTAAGCTTGGGGATGCTTGATACGTCTCCAACTTATCTATATTTTTTATTGTTCCATGCTATTATATTACCTGTTTTGGATGTTTTATATGCACTAATATGCTATTTTATATTATTTTTTGGACTAACCTATTAACCTAGAGCCCAGTGCAAGTTTCTATTTTTTCCTTGTTTTTGAGGTTCGCAGAAAAGGAATACCAAATGGAGTCCAAATGGAATAAAACTTTCGTGATGATTTATCTTGGACCAGAAGACATCCCGGAGACTTGGAGATCAAGTCAGAAGAGTCGCAAGGCGGCGGCAAGGGGGGAGGGCACGCCCTAGGGGGGGCGCCCCCTGCCTTGCCGCCTCCTCGGGACTCCTCTGACCTAACCCTTGGTCCTATATGTTCAAATATATTCCCAAACCACAAGAAGCATCCACGAAAACACTTTTGCACCGCCGCAACCTTCTGTTCCCGTGAGATCCCATCTTGGGGCCTTTTTCGGCATCCTCCCGGAGGGGGATTCGATCACGGAGGGCATCTACATCAACTCTATTGCCCTTCCGATGAAGCATGAGTAGTTTACCACAGACCTACGGGTCCAGAGCTAGTAGCTAGATGGCTTCTTCACTCTCTTTGATTCTCAATACCATGTTCTCCTTGATGTTCTTGCAGATCTATCCGATGTAATCTTCTTTTGCGGTGTGTTTGTCGAGATCTGATGAATTGTGGATTTATGATCAACTTATCTATGAATATTATTTGAATCTTCTCTGAATTCTTATATGCATGATTTGGTATCTTTGTATTTCTCTTCGAACTATCGGTTTGGTTTGGCCAACTAGTTTGGTTTTTCTTGCAATGGGAGAGGTGCTTAGCATTGGGTTCAATCTTGTGGTGTCCTCACCAAGCGACAAAGCAGGGGTAGCGAGGCACGTATTGTATTGTTACCATCAAGGATAAAAATATGGGGTTTACATCATATTGCGTGAGTTTATTCATCTACATCATGTCATCTTATTTAAGGCATTACTCCGTTCTTTATGAACTTCATACTCTCGATGCATGTTGGATAGCGGTCTATGTGTGGAGTAAAAGTAGTAGATGCAGGCAGGAGTTGGTCTACTTGACACGGACGTGATGCCTATATTGCATAATCATTGCCTTGGATATCGTCATAACTTTGCGCTTTTCTATCAATTGCTCAACAGTAATTTTTTCACCCACCGTATTATTTGCCTTCAAGAGAGAAGCCTCTAGTGAAACCTATGGCTCTTGGGTCTATTTTCAATCCTATTAGTTTCTGATCTACTATTTTGCAATCTTTTACTTTCGGATCTATAAACCAAAAAACCCAAAAAAAAATTTACTTTATCTTTTGTTTAGTTTTATCTATCTCTATCAGATCTCACCTTTGCAAGTGACCTTGAAGGGATTGACAACCCCTTTATCGCGTTGGGTGCAAGTGTTTGATTGTTTGTGCTGGTATTGGTGATTTGCGTGTTATTCTCCTACTGGATTGATACCTTGGTTCTTAACCGAGGGAAATACTTAGCTCTACTTTGCTGCATCACCCTTTCCTCTTCGAGGGAAAAACCAACACAATCTCAAGAAGTAGCACTCCTTTGAAGGGGTGATCCAAGGATTATGAGGTGGAACTCATTTGTCGAGCCAAGGACTCAAGATCCGAGGTTTTTATTGTCAGGAAGACGTCCTCAACATAGAAGACCAATTCGGGGGCTACTGACGTTGTCCTGGATAAGGGGGTACTAACCTAGTCGGCCCATTCTCCTCGGGTTGGGCCGATGGGCCCTCATGCATGGTCAAGGTGGACTCCGGAGGCCCCACGCAGGAGGCATGATCAAGACTACCTCCACTCAAGACTTGACGTATACTCCAAGATCTCTCATGCCGCCTTGCTCCTAGATACCAACCTTGTAACCCTAGATACCCTCCCTGGCATGTATATAAGCCAGAGAGTTTAGCCCGTAGAGGGGACATCAACGGAAAATCATTCACCTTGCCCCAAAGTTACACCACATATTACGATCTCGAGGTAGATCAACTATGTACTTGATACATCTTCATCAATATAAACAAGAGCAGGACATAGGGTTTTACCTCCATCGAGAGGGCCCGAACCTAGGTAAACATTGTCTCCGCCATTCCTGTTACCCTCGATCTGAGATCCACAGCTTGGGACCCCTACTTCGAGGTCTGCCGGCTTTGACACCGACACATGTATTGATAAACCTTAGGTCATCCACTTGAGGGAAAATTGCTAATGTCCTACAAAACTCTGCGTTTGGAGGCCCAACACGACTCTACAAGAATAAGTTGTGTAGTAGACATTAGGTCGCTGCACCAGTGACAAGTTGGGTCAATTCAATATGATCGTTCTTCCAACATCATATTCTCAAAGTTGTTTTTGGACTATTGGTACACTTAATAATATCCCTAGATCCGGAAAACATGATCACAAATAACACTTGAGCTAATCCTTGAGGCAAGACTAGAAATCATGTTTTACCGTTTATCATTCCACACGTTCTTAGGAGTTTTCCACTGACCCGCATATTCTAGGGTCATAGCATTTATAGCATAGAATATAAACTCTTAATTATAACCATGGAAATAAATAATACAATATTATTGCCTCTAGGGCATATTTTGAACATAAAATAATAAAGAGCAATTGTGTACATGCAAGGATTGATAAGAATAGACCCGGGGCCATAGGTTCATTAGTGACATCTCTCTGGAAAGCAGGTAATGGCATGGTAGACAAATTATTATTGGGCAATTATCAGAAAAGAAACATTCAGAACTATGATCATTCATGGAATAATCTTGTATAGGCATCACATCCATGATAAATGTAATTCAACTTCATCTACTACTATTACTCCACCCTGAAACAATTATCCAACATGCATATCAAGGTATTAAGTTTAATGAAAAACAGAGTGACACGGTAAGAAAGATGACATGATGTAGACAGAAAGAAATCAAGAAATAAGATTAAACCCCGTCATTTTATCCTTAGTGGCAACAATACAAATGCATGCATGTCTTGTCCCTTTCTATCACCAGGATATAGAACACCGCAAGATTGAACCCACTACTATGCACCACTCCCTATCAAGAATTACCCATCTATCTTGGACAAAGAAGACAAATAACTCGGAGAGCATACATAGCTACTCAATTACACATAAAATAAACTTCAAAAGATTCAATTGTATTCAATGAACAATCTGATCATAAATCCACAATTCATTAGATCCCAACAAACACATCGTAAGAGTTACATCGGATTGATCTCAGAGAAGATCATTGTATTGAAGATCCAAGAGAGAGAGATAGAGAGAGAGAGCAGCCATCTAGCTGCTACTATGGACCCATAAGTCCTGAAAGAACTACTTGTACATCATCATGGAGGCAACAAAGTTGATGAAGAGGCCCCCTTTGGTGGCTTCTCCCTCCGACAGAGCACCAAAACAGGGCTCTAGATGGGATGGATTTGGAACGAAGGCTTGCGGCCGCAATAAAATTATCTCGTCTATCTCTTTGAAGGTTTATGGAATTATGGAATTTATAGGCGGAGGAATTAGGTCAAATGGAGGCTCAGGGGGCCACAACGGCCACCCTTCTGGTCGCGCCACCTACTCTTGTGGCTGGCTGGTGGGTCCTCTCATGGTCTTCTGAAGCTTCTACGATCCTTTGTTGTCCTGAAAAAATCATCAAAATCGGCATCGTATTTGGACGTTCCTAGATATGGTTTTTCTATGAAACAAAAAACAAGCAAAAGACAGGAACTGACACTAGGCACTAAATTGATAAGTTGGTCTAGAAAATGATATAAAATATTATGAAACATATAAAAGTGATAATAATATAGCATTAAACAATCATAAATTATATATACGTTTGAGACATATCAAGCACAGAGTCGCGGGTGTGCGATCCTGTCAGCGGCACATCGAACCAGTCGCTAGCATCGTCGCCACAGGGTAAGTCTGTGGGGAGAGATGAATAGGAGGGCGTTGAGGCAGAGGACACATGAGGAGAAATATTGTGTGTGCACCATGTGATGTCCTGCAAGTGTACATGGCTGTTGTAGTACTTTCATGATAAGTAAAGTGTCAATTCCATAGGGAATGGAGCGAAAAGGAAGGCACTACAAACCCCGCAACTATGTTGTCATTTACCTAGATATGTATGCACCCAAATTGGTGTTTGTAAGTAGTCTACTCTGTAAGTTGCTGGGGAAACGAAATAAAAAGGGGTTTTCTAGACTACAAACGAGAAGGTAAAACAGGAATTAATGTAGTAAAGACGGTGCTTGAGCAGTAGAGTATTCATGGGGGTTTCTTGAATCATTACTACAAGTATGACCTGTGCATGGAGCCGATCTGTCTATCTTATTCCTAACCTACTCTTCATGTGCATAAGTGGGTGGATCCTCGTATAGAACATGTTCTACTCTCACGTATATACATCATGCCACATACATCCTCACCAAGGGTTCTCCATTAATCCCCTATCAATATGATTAATTACGGGCTTCCCCATAGACACAGCCTCACCAAGGGTTCTCCATTAATACCCTATCAATTGCAAAGACACGAAACTAAGGCTTTTACTATCACCTCTAATTACCTCGACATCCTAACCTCTACAACGATAGTAGTATGCTTCACGACAACATGCCAATAATGTGAGCAAGGCCTCCCCTCAACATTTGCGAAGGCTACTAACTCGAACATGAACAGAAGATATTGGATCGCTTCAATTAAAATGCTTCTAATCATAAAGAGTTCACTTGTATCCCCAAGAACGAGTACAACTACTCAAACATGAAGACGATCGACATAAAATTTAGGGTCAAGTTAGATGGCAGTTAGATGTAATCGTCACTGAGTGGTGGTAAAAGAAAACCAACGACCGCAACTCTCACCGCCACGCAATGGCTTTCCTCACCATGCTCGTTTCTTGGACCATTTGAAATGAGAGAAGCCCGCGTATTCCGTCGAAAAAGCGCATCACCGCCGATCCTCCTAACCAACATTTCAGAAGATGCTAAACTTTGGGTAACTGCCGGCGCAAGAAAACTAGATGAGTAATTGTCATGCCGCTTATTTGTGAGTGTGTTGTAAAACTTTAAACTTTACTTTTACTTATTTAATTGAGGAGGCAAAACTTTTGCCTCCTTTTAAAATAAAATTAGACACGAGCGAGGCGATCCTAGGCATGCACGACGAGCTTTTTTTTTTTTTTTTGCGGGTGACATGCACGACGAGCTAGACCAGACCACCTACGGATTACCTACGCCTCGCAGCGCTAGCCTTAATTTCTTTCCAGAGACTGTCCTCTGACGACATCCGAGAGGCTCAGCTCGCGTCGACGTCGTTGCGTTGCTGCGGCGGCGGCTGCCGATCCACCATTTGGCGTCGTTGCGGCGGCGGCGGCAGTCACGTAGCAATGCAGCATGTGGCAGCGACGCCGTGCGATGACAGCAGCAGGCAGAGGGCGCCGCCACGCCAGAGCAGCAACCGGCATGCATGCATGGACGCGCGCGGCGCACGGGAGGCCAAGGGCAGCGGCGGCAGCACCGGGACCGCTGACGGCTGACGCACGACGCCGACGTCGTACGTACGTACCTCTGCTTCGACGGCGGCGGCGCTGTTCCCAGCCGTGGAGTGCGCCGCACGTTGGCTGCGATCGGAGCACCGCGCGCGCGTGGCGCACATGCAGCACCAGCGATTCAGTTGGGCAATCATCCGGCGGCTCATCATCGCGAGGACGGAAACATGCGAGAGACATCTCAGGCCTCACACACGGCTGGCTCCGCCCGACAGCTTGCTTCAACTGGGGGCAATGAGCCAACACAGTTACAGTGGCACATCAAATTCGCGCGTAGACAAAACACAAAACAGCTTTCGTGTCTCCACTCCCCACAGCCGAGGCATGTAGCACGTACCTTTCCTAAAGAACATATATATGGCACATGTGCTATTTAGCTGGATGGCACGAGCCCCAGACGTGCCCATGCTAGATGAGTAGACTCCATTTTTATCGTCGGAACGTGACAAAAGTTGCCAGTCGTCAAGAAACTATGCGCACTCGACAAACCATATAATTGTAAGCGACACTCATTTTGAGACGGAGGGTAGAAAATTTGCGTGTGAAATTAATTTATGTTATCCTAGATCCAGTTGATAGATACATGCCATTTCTTAGGTCCAACTAGGGCTCTGTTTGGATCCCTAAGTTAAAGTTAGTTTTAGTTAGTTGAAGCTCAAATAACCCAAAAGTATCCAAATATGATGAGTTAGTTTGGGTTAGTTGGATCTAACCCATCTCAAAAAACTAGTCCACACTAGAGAAGCTTATTTGGGTTAGTTCTTCTAGGCCCACTAGAAAAAATAGTAAAAAAAATTATCCCTTCCATTCAAACATTGTCCAAAGTAGTCAAATAATTGAGAAAGAATATTTATTGTCAATCTAACCCTACCATCCAAACAGCTCTTTGGTTAGAGTTAGTCTAGGGTTAGTTCAAGAGTCCAAGGTTAGTTCAAAGTTAGAATCTAACTCTAATCTTTAACTGAGTTAGAGTATCGAAACAGGGCCTAGATATGTTTCAAGAGGACTGGGCACTGCCTATTGGCAAGGGTGCAGTGGCACTTCCTTGTAGACCGGGGTTCGACTCCTATCGGGAGCGAATTTTTGCAATCTCACTTGGGTGAGCTCCTTCTATAAAAATATGTCATGGATGCTAGCGTCCATGGTCCTTGGATCTCATTTTTTCTATTACTCTCTTAGTATTCTAAACACTCTTATATTAGTTTATAGACTACTGCCCATGGTCACTGGATCTCATTTTTTTTAACTAGATGTATTACAATAAAAAGGGGAAAATAGAAGTCCAACTAGTAGATGGTAAATAACACTATTTTTTATGAACTTTAAATAAGAGTAGATTTAACAAATAACGAATCCAAATGCTGTTACTCCCTTAGTATTCTATATAAACACTCTTATATTAGTTTATAGATGGAGTACTTTTGAACTAAAAAACTAGTATTACTTTTAAAAAAAGGACCGCAATATGCGGCGAATGTCACATATGGAGGAAGCCGGCGTGAATGAATGGTTCAGCCGACACGCCCCCACCCCCCAGCCCACTCCCCCGGCGCGTATGTTTTGTTCTCTATGATAAACCCGGGTGCGACTGTATGCCGCTTATTGTGACCCAGAAGGAAGCCGCGCCTCAAGAAACAATACCTTCCCGTCGCTATGGACGGCCCATGTTAGTTTATTTTCTTCTCTGTTTTTTTCATTCTTTTTTTCTGTTAATGTTTTTGAAAAATATTACAAAACACATATATTCCCAAAGCATAAACCACCTTAATAATTTACAAAACATTGAATTAAAAAAATTAATGCAGTGTACCAAAATTGTTAGCGTAGTTTATAAAATGTTGATACCATTAGAAAAAATGTTCACATGTTTCTGAAAAGATATTCGTGAAAAACAATTTGTACAATGTAAAAACAATGTTCACGTAGTTTAAAAATGCTTTCTCTCATTTTAAAAATGTTTCAACATGTATTTGAAAAATGCTTAACATGTATTCGAAAATTTCCCAAAAACTTGTGTTTTGAAAATATTAATTGTGTATTTCAAAATTATTAAAAGTGTATAGAAATGTTTCAGATGTATAATAAAAATACACAATGCGCATGAATAAAGTAGAGATCGAGCTATATATTTGGAAAATGGTAATCATGTGTTTGAAAAATGTTAAAACGTGTATGCTAAAATGTTTCATATTTATACAAAAAATGTATAATATTTAATAAGAAAGTAGGCATCAAAATCTATATTTGGAAAATGATAATCATGTATTCAGAAAATGGTAAGCATGTTTAAAAAACATTCCTTATGTACAGGAAAATGTACAATACATATTAAAAAAGTAGACATAAATACATATATTTACATTAATGTTAGTCAAATATTGGAAGAAAAAAAATTAAACCTGTATAAAAATGTTCCTGCTATATACGATTATTTTCAATATGTATAAAAAACCCTAGATATATATTGGAAAAAGAAAGAAAAAGAAAGAAAGAAAAGGTATAAACGAAGAAAATCTAGAGAGAAACAAAGAAAAACAAGGAAAAACAAAGAAAAAAAGGTATAAGGGAAGAAAACCGATGCAAACTGGTCCTCAACACGTCCCTTACTGGGCAACCCCACAAGCAGCGAGCATACTTATGAATGGGCGCCCCAGATTCGAATAAAATATTTTTTTTGAGGGGATTCGAATAAAATAAATGAATGGGTGACCCTATGTCTCGCTCAAAAGCGAGACCCAGTAAGGGCAGAGCGAGATGGCCGGCCCAGCTGCGCTGGAGGTCACAGCCTCATTTTTTACTTTTCGTTTTCGTTTTTTTATTTCGTTTTTTACTTTTGTTTGCCTCTCCGAAAATTAAAAACATATGTATTACAAAAAATATACTTTCCATAATGTTTTGAAATTTTTTAATCATGCATATGAAAAAAGTTAAATCTATATATAGCAAATGTTGACCATGTATAGAAACAACATACAATGTGTGTGCAACAAGTTGATCATGTATTTCAAAAAATATTAATCAAGCATTTCCAAAAAATGTTAAACAGGTATTCGAAAATTGTTAACCTTGTATTTGAAAATGCTAAATGTAAATAGAAAATTCTTCACCATCTATTAAAAAATGTTATTCTTCCATTTAATTTTTTTGATAAAACATTTTAAAAATATTAAATGTGTATAATAAAAGTTTGACCATGTATTATTATTTTTAATCTTGTACTTGAAAAAATGTGTATAGAAAAAATGTTTACCATGTATTCAAAAAATTTATCTTGTATTTGAAATTTTTTAATCAAGAATTTAATTTTTTTAATAAGTATAGTTGACCATGTATTCGAAAAATGTTAAAACTCTATTAGAAAAATGTATTACACATATACCAAAAAAGTACAATGTTTACGGGAAAGTAGTACACGCCAAAAAAAGATTTCAATAGATGTTAACCATGTATTTAAAAATATTAACTGTGTATATAAGAAATGTTTCTGATGTATATGAAGAATGTTGAATGTGTATTGAAAAGCAAGAATAACCAAAAAAATGAAAGAAATAAAAAAGAAAAGCGAGAAAGAACAAAGACAACTGAAAAATAACCAATGAAAACCAAAAAAACAACGAAAGCACAAAAACCAAAGAAAACCGGTAAGAAGCGTGAAAAATGATCAGAAAGTAAAAGAAGAAAGAAAAACCATTAAAAAATATCAAGAAAATGAAGAAACTGGTGAAAACAAAGAAAATAAAAAACCAGCGAAGAACAAAGAAACAGAAAAACAAAGAAACGTCCATAACAAAAAACAGCGAAGCCAGGACCGAAACATTCGAACGAACCTGCAAAGCGTTTGTCTCGCAAAAAACACTGAAAAAGGGGCCAGCCCAGTCTCACACGCGAGAGCTATTCCCTTTAGGTGGGAAGTAGCTTCCTTTTCTCAAAAAAATGGTGGGGGTAGCTTCCATCTCGCTTAAAGCGAGATATATCTCTTGCGCTTATGAATAAGTGTGATACTTAGTTGTGACGTGATACCCCCACTTCACCCCGCAAACCAAGTGGCATAGATGATTTTTGCTAGGCCTCCTGGCCCAATCAGCATTCCCATATGCAAAAAAATGTAAAATAAAGATTTGCCATGATGTAGATAAAAAAAGACGCATATTTGGAGCATCTTATACTCTACAGATTTTCCATATCATAGAGCATAAAATGCCATATATTTGGACAAAAATTGTATATAAACACAAAAATAACAAAAATATATTTAAAAGAGTATCATGAAAATTAGATAGTTTTTCTTCTGTGGAAAACATGGCAAATTTATATAAAAAAGTTATAGTGTTCACATGGCAAATTCTGTGTTTCAAAAAAATGTACCGTGTCCAAAAAACTGATAGTATATAATAAAAAATTACCATGGTATGTTAAATAAATTCTCTCTGGCAAGTCCAATAAAAAAATGCCATGGTTAAAAGGCAAAAACAAAAAAAATAGTTGTAAGACAAGAAAATTTCCATAAAATTGTCATGTTACCATAACAACTTTTCTACATATATGCCATGTTTTTTAAACAAGAAAATATCTGAATTTGTCGTCCCAAGTTTTTTGGGGCTATCATGGCTATATATCTTTTTCTCCATGGCAGCGAAAACAAAAATTAATTTGACATGGCAACAAAAGTTGACTTGACATTGCAGCATATTTGAAGTTCACATGGCAGCATATTACTTTTTTTTTGCCATGGTTAAAAAATAGTATGATTTCCCATCAGAACAAAAATGTTAAGTTCCAAATCAAAAAAAAAAAAAACTTGATTTTCCATGACAAATTTTGAGACTTGACAAAAATGAACAAAACATGTTTATCCCCAAAAAAACACGGCAAATTCGCCACAGAAAAATTAAAGACATAGCAAAATTAACAAATTATTTCCCCCTATAAATCATGGAAAATTTTCCGTGGGAATAACAATGTTAAGCCTAAATTGCCATCACAAACGGATTCGGAATGTTGCCCACATCCATAAACAATTAGATTCGCGGAAAAGGTAGGCTCCATATTTGTACTTACATGTTGGCCTTGTTTGTCATTGACTACAATGGTTCTTTCCCAATAATAAAAATTTACAACAATAATTTGGGCGGGCAATTAGTCGCATTGCGACTTACAATGATAAAATATCTAATACATTGTTTCAAGGCCCATGCATCCATCAGACGGCCAGTGAGGCGTTCACACATGTTTGTTATAAATCTGATGTCGGATAATTAATGTTTATGTTTTAAAAAATGTGGCAACGGTCATGGACACCATCAGCGCCCACGCAAAAATAAACGGACACCTTTGGTGTTCTCTTCTAGAGGTTTGTCTCGGCCACGTTTGTACTATGGAGCAGACAACATGGTTGTATCTTGTATGCCTCGTCCTGGAGTGTGTGGGGTTTGGGTTCTCCGACTCGGTCTGGCCGGAACTAGGGCGTTCTACAGCCCCTCTTTGTTGTTTTTCTTTCTCCAGAGCGATGATTTGCTATGTCGACCGTGGTTGACGATGTCTTCTAGTCTACATCAACGACTTCACGGCCATTGATTGAGAAGCTTCTAGGTTTAAAAAAATTTGTTTCGCCGAGAAGGACGCCTAGACTTGGCAACGAGGTTTGCTCATGATGCGCTGCCAGCAGATGCAGGAGGAAGAAGACTTCGGCACCCTTCAGGATTTGGATGTATTTTTTAATTTCTGTAAGAACATTTTTATAAGGGACTGCTACATAATATATGACAATTAGTCTTTTCGCAAACAAATAATAACAAATGGACACCATAAGTGCATAAATTAGCACACTGGTGACAATTGTACATTGACTACACTCATTGTTGTGTTTCATATTTTTGAATTTATAACCTTTGCAAAATTTATTTTCGATGGGCAGCACCAAATGCTACCCAAAGCAGAATGGTATCTGCCAAAACATGGGAAACTAAAAACACCAAACAACCGAAACTTGGCGACAGATGCCAAGAACATTTACCAAACATATTTGAATTTTTTAACATTTACAAAACATATTTTTGACGAGCAGCAGCAAATGTCATCCGGAGCAGAATTTGATATCTGCCAAAAAAAGTGGCTTATATCAAACAAACAGGTGAAACTTGTGACTTGTGAGGCCATTTTCTGTCTGTCCGGCACGTCGAATAGATCGGTCAGTGCAATATACATATGTGCCTG
This sequence comes from Triticum urartu, assembly GCF_003073215.2. Classification (NCBI taxonomy): domain Eukaryota; kingdom Viridiplantae; phylum Streptophyta; class Magnoliopsida; order Poales; family Poaceae; genus Triticum; species Triticum urartu. Next base: position 38,128,569 of record NC_053025.1, read on the forward strand.
ATAAAACGTCAAGCAGCCGGAACTTGGCGACAGATGCCGAGAAAATCATCCAAGGGTGCGTGATCGCCGGTGCCTTCATCTCTCCATGCGTACAGCAGTTCTTTCCCCCTAAACACAAACATCCCACCCTGCAGAAACCAACACCAGCAAACACGCGACCAATCAATTAGGATCAAACTTCTTCAGGATAACGAATGGAGATACAGAGGACCGACGGATTCAGTTCAACCTGCTGCATGATGCCCGTCAGGTCTGCCGGTGTGCCTTTGAGCTTGTAGTTCTTGGTGGCCTCCTTGATGGAGTCGAGCCTCGAGTATATTTTAGACTTCATCATGCGTAGGGATCAACATTTTAGTGGCTTTTGAATGAACAGTTGCATGATCAGAATTCTGAAGGGAAATATGCAGTGATGGTGCTTACACTGGCTGGACTAAAGAGTGTGCGGCCTAATCCGTGGTACAGGCCCAAGACATCGTAAGCCTGAAAAGATAAGTTCACCGTCAGTCAGTCAGTCATTTGATGTTGAAGAACGGATTAATGGATTGAATTGTCACCTTGCGCTCGGGATCGGCGTACAAGCTATCCACAGGAAATGGCAGCTGCAATGCAAATCATCCCAGAGATCAGTCAGCTCCATGCATGCTCAAAAAAGAAGCAGAACAATTGCAAACTGACATTGGGATGGTCTGATCAAACTGAATCTCATCAAGACGACCACTTATTCCATCATTTTGAAGATTGCACGGTGCTAACACCAACCAGGAAACACGAACTCAACACAGCCTTACCCCGTCGGCGAGAATGCGTGCCTTGTCAGATGTGCCGACGCCGATGGCGATCAGTTTAGCCCCCGCGGACTCGAACTTCGGCATGGATTTCTTCAGATCAGAGGCCAGCTCCCAGCTGTTAGACATGGCAGACAGCAAAGCTTAGCAGCCGGCCAGCAAGCTAGAAACGCGGTGAGCATTGCACCGCCGATACGTCTCGATTTCCTCACCAGCAGAAGCATCCGAAATGCCTCAGCAGCGCGACCACGACCACCCCCTGCTCGCAGAAATAACACTACTTGACTTGATCGATTACCAATTCACCATGTAGTAAAACTGCACGATGCCGCGTTTGGGTGAACTCGGGAGTTGGATACCTCGGACGGGTCCCACAGGTCCCTGAGCGGCACGGCGTCGCCGGTGCCAGCGGCGAAGACGGAGACGCCGCCGAGGGAGTCCCACGCGGCGGTGCCGGCTTCGGGCGGCGAAGCCCCTGCCGCGGCAGAGACGGCCGATGAACGGCGACAAAGACGGCGCGCGTCCGGGAGGGTGGCGCCGGCGCCTTGGACGGACACGCGGCGGTGGAACGACGGCCGAGGAGCGGAGGTGTGGAGGACGCGAGGGAGGCAGAGCGAGACGGCCGTCGCCATGGAGATGGCCGGACGGGGCACGCGTACCAACACGATGGCTCGACCACGACGCGCGCAAACTACAGGTAGCCGGATACCGAGTGGCCGCTAGTGCGCGGCGTGGCGCGATCTCTTCCGTCAGTTCTTTTTTGAGGGAAGGCTCTTCCGTTTTTTTTTTAACAACAAAAGACGCTCGAAGCGGCAAATTCATTCAGCTCAGTAACAATGTATAGCGTGAATTACAAACTCCTGGTCCCGAAAGTTGGAAAGAAGAGATACAACAGGACAAGAATTATGCCTATGGGCTGAAGCAAAACAACAAACTTCAGGTTGAACATGTTGATGTAAAACCTGTTGAGCTACATTATGTGCTATGCCATTTATTTCTCTGAAAATATGAAAGACTTGAGGTTGCAGATTGTTAGCATGCTTAAAAAAAGTAGCCAAAGGCTTCCTAATGCACCAAGGAGTGGTAGATTCTACTATCCTTCCAATAGCAGCCACCGACGATAATGAGAGACAATCCATGAGAAATGTTGGTCGAAGAATATTGAGCTTACTAGCCATTTGAGCAGCAAAAGAGAGAGCCAGAGCTTCAACATGTAGAGGAAAAGTAGTAGGAGGAGCAGAAGCTTGTATCTACACATTCACTTGATCTTGAGGCAAGGAAATATAAATACCCACTCCCGTTGCAACTTTTCCTTATTGTAAACCAGGTAATTTCCGAGATCTGAAAGCTGCATCCGAGTAAATTTTGGGGCCCGAAACAAGCAAATCAGACCGGAGAGTTCATCCCTGCATAGGATGTTGATCAAGAGGAAGTTGTACTTGTGGCATCACCTGCATCTGAGACAAGTGAGGTAAATCAATATAAGTATCAGAAGACAAAGCTTTAGCAGCAAGGTGCACATGACGAGGATGAACCTTATTCCTATCAAAGAGATAATCATTTCTAGCCTTCTAAAGACACCACAAGAAGTTTAGAATGTTTGAAATAGAACCGTATTGATGTCCCATGCGAAGAAAGGCAATGAGAATGGAATGCATAGTAGAATGGCCTTGGATTAGAACATCCAACCTAATGAACCACGGAGAAGCAAACCAAGAAGCTCGTGCAAAAGGACATAGGAAAAATAAATGGAACTCATCCTCTTGAATGCTACACCTACAACAGTTCGGAGAGATATGATTAGAGAAACGGCTTACCCGCAAACCTGTAGGCAAAGCTCTCCTAAGAAGCCTCCATGCAAAAGTTTGCACCCTAGGAAGGAGCTGCTTTTGTTTCCAGACCAGTTTGAGAAGGTCTTTGAGCTCCGGAGATAATACAGAAGGCGCATCTCTAGGATTTATATGAATTTCCTGCAAACAAAGCTTATAAGCAGATTTGGAAGAACAAGTTCCATTAGGTGTGAGATTCCAACAGAGTAAATCTGGGCCATCATCATCAATGATATCAGTTTGAACAATGACTGAAGCCATAGGTTGCCGAAAAAGTAAATGTATTAAACCATTATTCCAAACTTTTTGCCCAGGGAGCCAAAGATCCCTAACTAAAGAAGGATAAATAAAACCTGGTTGCTGAATATTAAGATAGTCATTGATACGTCTCCAACGTAGCTATAATTTTTTATTGTTCCATGCTATATTATATTCTGTTTTGGACATTATTGGGCTTTATTATACAATTTTATATTATTTTTGGGACTAACCTATTAACCGGAGGCCCATCCCATAATTATTAAACGGAGTCCAAACGGAGTCCAAATGGAATGAAACCATCGAGACCGTGATTTTCGGAACGAACGTGAGCCAGAGGACTTGGACCCTACGTCAAGAAAGCAACCAGGAAGGCACGAGGTAGGGGCGCGCCTACCCCCCAGGCACGCCCTCCACCCTCATGGGGCCCACGTTGCTCCACCGACGCACTTCTTCCTCCTATATATACCTACGTACCCCCAAACTACCAGATACGGAGCCAAAACCCTAATTCCACCGCCGCAACCTTCTGTACCCGTGAGATCCCATCTTGGGGCCTTTTCCGGAGCTCCGCCGGAGGGGGCATCGATCACGAAGGGCTTCTACATCAACACCATAGCCTCTCCGATGATGTGTGAGTAGTTTACATCAGACCTTCGGGTCCATAGTTATTAGCTAGATGGCTTCTTCTATCTTTTTGGATCTCAATACAATGTTCTCCCCCTCTCTTGTGGATATCTATTCAATGTAATCTTATTTTGCGGTGTGTTTGTTGAGACCGATGAATTGTGGGTTTAAGATCAAGTTTATCTTTGAACAATATTTGAATTTTCTCTGAATTCTTTTATGTATGATTGGTTATCTTTGCAAGCCTCTTCGAATTATCAATTTGGTTTGGCCTACTAGATTGATCTTTCTTGCAATGGGAGAAGTGCTTAGCTTTGGGTTCAATCTTGCGGTGTCCTTTCCCAGTGATAGTAGGGGCAGCAAGGCACGTATTGTATTGTTGCCATCGAGGATAACAAGATGGCACTACTAGGAAAAACGTTATACACAAAATCTTAGCAACAGCACGGTTTAAAAACAGGCGCTACTGCTAACTAGCAGTAGCGAGCTTAAAGGAACCGCGCTGCTAATAACTAGATAGGAGTAGTGCTCTAGGTGAAACAAGCGCTACTACTATAATTGCCACGGATTTGCCCTCATGCTAGATATAGTAGTAGCGCCCTTGCCTGGACGCGCTGCTGCTAAAGTACTTAGTAGCAGCGTGTTTCTGCAAAACTCGATGCTGCTAAGTGTTGCACCTAATTAAGTTTAATCCCATACTGCTAAGCGAACAAGGTGTTTATCACCTTAAATATGTTGACTATTTAGATTCTACAAAAAATGATCAATGATGGCCTACGTATATTTTTGATGCGTGCTTAGACTTAGCAGTAGCGTTTTTCCTGAAAACGCGCTATAGCTACTTTAGCTATAGCGCGTTTCCTGAAGTGCGCTACTGCTAGTTCGACTTAACCACCCGCTCGCTCAAAAATTCTCTAAGTCCTCCTTCCCCCCACTGTTCCCCTACTCCTCTGTCGCCGCCGCCCGAGCCCGAGCCTGCCCTCACCGCCGTCGCCCGAGGCCGCCATCAACCTCACCGCCGCCGCTCTCGACCTCATTGTCGCCGCCGCCTCCCCTACCCCTCCGCTCTCGACCTCACCGCCGCTCTCGACCTCACCGTCGCCGCCGCCTCCCCCAACCCCGCCGCCCCCTCCCGATCCCGAGCCCCCCCCCCCCCCCCCCACCTCTCCATCGCCGAGCACCTCCCCGCCCCCGTCTGTCCCCCCTCTGTTAGCCCCCCCCCCCTCCCCCACCCTCGTTCTCTCTGCTTAGTTAGTACTAGATGTTTTTTAGTAGTAGTAGATGTTAATTTAGGGTTCATAGATAATGACTTTTAGCAGTAGTAGATGTTAATTAGTAGTAGTGATGGTACTAGTTAACTATTGTATAATGTAGTTTATTTTTACTGTTTTTAGTAAGTGTTCAAAATAATTAGTAATTAAATTAATAAACTAGTTGAACTACTTTAGTTGTAGTTGAACTAGTTTAGTAAGTAAATTAATAAACTAGTTGAACTAGTTGAATTAATAGAACTAATGTATTTTTAGTAAGATAATTAATATAACTAGTTGAACTACTTTATTTTTAGAAAGAACTAGTTTTTTTCTATTTATAGTAAGTTTATATTTAGTAAGAACTAGTTGAATTAATAAAACTAGTTCAACATGTCATATTTGTTGTTATTTTTTTGTTTAAGCAATTATTCGGGATGTATTAGTGATAACTTATACGGTTTTTGCTTTTGCAGAAATCAAGGAGCCCCTCCATCATCTCCGTCGTCGTCCCCGTCACCGACCCCCTCCGACATCGAGGTGAGACCAGCCAAATATCCATGTATATCTTGTGTTGCTCAAATAGGATATGTGGTTGCCCAAGTGGCCGTTCATGTTCAGTTTACACCTCCGAGTGGCCTATGTTTTGCCGGAGTGTTGATTAATTTCCGTTCCGGCAAATTTTAGGCGCTCGATATGTCCTTTTTTAGCAAAGGTCATGCCGGATTTTTCCGTGAATTCTGACATGACTTGTGCTAGAATATGTAGGAAATATCGAGTGGCCTGGATTTTCTTGAAAAATAATGATCTAATTTAGGTTTTTTAGTACATATATTTAATTGTACAATTTTAATCTTTGAATTATGAACGTAGGAAATGTCGTACTCGGACGAGGACAGTCTCCCGGGGGAGTGCAGCTGGTGCCACGACGATCGAGGTATGTGCGACAGGTTCGTTGAGCTGGACGAAGATCAGCGCTTCAGCATTAAGCTCGAGGAGACCTTCGATGTTGAAACGGTATGCAACAACGGCAAGTGTTTTTTTTCGTAATTAAGCATGACTTCAACTATTTCGACGTCTAATTTTCATCTTTTACAATTCGACTAGCTTATCCCATGCCATGCAAGACGCTATGTCTTGGAGAGGATGGGTTTTGAAGACCATGAAAATTTTCAAACAAAGAAAATACACCTAAGGACCCATCATGATATCGATTTTGAAGTAAATCTGTACAATTCTCAGAGCGTAACCCATTTTGGTTGCCAAAATTGGGAAGCACTTTGCAAAATGTATGGTTTTTATGAGGGTATGATTGTCACCATGGATCTCGGTGATCCTGACATCGAGCAAGACAATATGGACATTTGGGTCCTTGTTGATACGCTTCTGATTCTACCGCAATGTGAGTTTCTCAAACATAGTTATTAACTAATTTATATTGTTTATTTCAAAATAGTTGACAGCTTATTTCCATTGACAGCTTATTTTGAATCTTCAAAGAATGTGCAGAAGATGGTAGACAAAACCCACTACACTGATGGCTCCGAATTAACTTATAAGGAGAAAAGTCATCTGATTGCTTATTGTACTTATCTTGAGAATTACAATACCTATTATCGAACTCCTCCAAATTATGGTGAATACATGCCACTAGTGCACGTGTTGAACCACGGTAACTTCTATGGAGATATCCTGGTAAGATTTTTTTACTATTACGACATCCGTGCATCTTTTGCATACTTCTAAAACTAGTACATCATTGCTAACTACAAAGTTATTACTATGTTTTTCAACAGAAAATCCCAATGGATTGTGTGCCTCATCTGATGTATCAGAATGGTCTCCTTGCAGTTCTGAACATACAGCCAGGTCAATCTAAGGAGCTCACCTGTGCATATCAGATTTCTAAAACCGGTGAACACATGCTAATCAAAGAATGGAAAAAATGTTTGGACATTCGCAAGGAGGTTCTTGGAAGTAACATTAAGCGAAAGGCAAGAATTGGAGACAGGATAATCTCCATTCTCCATAATGGAGAGTCATGGGCTATCTTGTTTTTTGCTATTTTACCTTAGAGAATATAGTAGGTCCTAAGAGAATGTAGTAGGTCCTATGAGGTACAATATGTTTATTATGTGATACAATGTGCTAGAGTTGATGATGAGGAGTACTTGTGATTACGACTAGTGACCAATTTTCTATGTGATGTCTCATTGATGAAAACGATGATATTGAGGAGGTGTTATATGACAATGATGTATTATGATGATAAGTTGTTAATGATATGATGATGATGATATTTATTATATCATTGGGTGAAAGAACCGCGGATTAGTTTTAAGTGGATGTCCATCCACTTGAAACTAGTCCATGGTTCTTTCACCCCGTGATGTAATAACTCATTATGATGTAAAAACAATTTCTAAATTCCTGTTGTATGAAAACTTGTGTAAAGGTGTACGAATACAACATGAAATAAAAAAGAAATAAAATATGAAATAATAGTAGCAGCGCGGGCAGGGAGAAGCGCTACTACTAATTACCAGTAGCGCTCCTCCGGGAAGTCGCTACTACTAAGTTGATTTAGCAGTAGTGTGGGCGGAGGCACGCTACTGCTATACGTTAGCTGTAGCGCCTTACCAGTAGTGCATCGCCCCGCGCTACTGATAGGACTAAAACCTGCGCCGCTGCTAGGCTTTTCCCTAGTAGTGTGGGGTTTATATCATATTGCATGAGTTTATCCCTCTACATCATGTCATCTTACTTAAAGTGTTACTCTGTTCTTTTGAACTTAATACTCTAGATGCATGCTGGATAGCGGTCGATGTGTGGAGAATAGTAGTAGATGCAGGCAGGAGTCGGTCTACTTGTCTTGGACGTGATGCCTATATACATGATCATACCTAGATATTCTCATAACTATGCTCAATTCTGTCAATTGCTCAACAGTAATTTGTTTACCCACTGTAATACTTATGCTCTCGAGAGAAGCCACTAGTGAAACCTATGGCCCCGGGTCTATTTTCCATCATATTAATCTCCCATCAACAAGCTATTTCTTTTTTGCTGTTTTTATTTTGTTTTATTTACTTTGCATCTTTATCATAAAAATACCAAAAATATTATCTTATCATATCTATCAGATCTCACTTTCGTAAGTGACCGTGAAGGGATTGACAACCCCTTTATTGCGTTGGTTGTGAGGATTTTATTTGTTTGTGTAGGTGCGATGGACTCGTGCGTGGCCTCCTACTGGATTGATACCTTGGTTCTCAAAAAGTAAGGGAAATACTTACGCTACTTTGCTACATCACCCTTTCCTCTTCAAGGGAAAACCAATGCACTGCTCAAGAGGTAGCAAGAAGGATTTCTGGCGCTGTTGCCAGGGAGTCTGCGCAAAAGTCAACATACCAAGTACCCATCACAAACCCTTATCTCCTGCATTACATTATTTTTCATTTGCCTCTCGTTTTCCTCTCCCCCACTTCACCCTTGCCGTTTTATTTGCCCTCTCTCTCCGTCCTCCTTCTCTTTCCCTATTTGCCTCTTTTTGCCCATTTCTTGTTTGCTTGTGTGTTGGATTGCTTGCCTGTCACGATGGATCAAGATAATACCAAATTGTGTGACTTTACTAATACCAACAACAATGGTTTTATTAGCACTCCAATTTCTCCTCTTACCGATGATGAATCTTGTGAAATTAATGCTGCTTTGCTAAATCTTGTCATGAAAGATCCATTTTCCGGCCTTCCTAGTGAAGATACCACTACCCATCTAAACAACTTTGTTGATTTGTGTGATATGCAAAAGAAGAAAGATGTGGACAATGATATTGTTAAATTGAAGCTATTCACGTTTTCTCTTAGAGATCGTGCTAAAGCTTGGTTTTTGTCTTTGCCTAAAAATAGTATTGATTCATGGAATAAGTGCAAGGATGCTTTTATCTCTAAGTATTTTCCTCCCGCTAAGATCATCTCTCTTAGAAACGATATTATGAATTTTAAGCAACTTGATCATGAACATGTTGCACAATCTTGGGAGGGGATGAAATTGATGATACGTAATTGCCCTACACATGGTTTGAATCTTTGGATGATTATACAAAACTTTTATGCCGGATTGAATTTTGCTTCTAGAAATCTTTTAGATTCGGACATGGGAGGCACTTTTATGGAAATCAATTTAGGAGAAGCTACTAAACTCCTAGATAACATTATGATTAATTATTCTCAATGGCACACTGAAAGAACTACTAATAAAAAAGTGCATGCAATTGAAGAGATTAATGTTTTGAGTGGAAAGATGGATGAACTTATGAAATTGTTTGCTAATAAGAGTGCTCCTACTGATCCTAATGATATGCCTTTGTCTACTTTTATTGAGAATAATAATGAATCTATGGATGTGAATTTTGTTGGTAGGAACAATTTTGGTAATAACGCGTATAGAGGAAACTTTAATCCTAGGCCGTATCCTAGTAATTCCTCTAATAATTATGGTAATTCCTACAACAATTCTTATGGAAATTTTAATAAGATGCCCTCTGAATTTGAGACTAGTGTTAAGGAGTTTATGAATTCGCAAAAGAATTCTAATGCTTTGCTTGAAGAAAAATTGCTTAAAGTTGATGAATTGGCTAGGAACGTTGATAGAATTTCTCTTGATGTTGATTCTTTGAAACTTAGATCTATTCCACCTAAGCATGATATCAATGAGTCTCTCAAAGTCATGATGATTTCCATTGATGAGTGCAAAAAAAGAACTGCTAGGATGCGTGCTAAGAAAGATTGTTTTGTGAAAGCGTGTTCTTCTAGTTTCTATGAAAATAAAGATGAAGAACTAAAAGTTATTGATGTATCCCCTATTAAATCTTGGTTTTGCAATATGAATCTTGATAATGATGGGACTGAATATGATCCACCTTTACCTAGAAGGCGTTCCAAAAATTCGGAGTCTTTAGATCTTGATGCTAAAATTGTTAAAAGTGGGATTGAAGAGGTCAAAACTTTAAATATCAATGAACCCACTATTTTGGATTTCAAGGAATTTAATCATGATAATTGTTCTTTGATAGATTGTATTTCCTTGTTGCAATCTGTGCTAAATTCTCCTCATGCTTATAGTCAAAATAAAGCTTTTACTAAACATATCGTTGATGCTTTGATGCAATCTTATGAAGAAAAACTTGAGTTGGAAGTTTCTATCCCTAGAAAACTTTATGATGAGTGGGAACCTACAATAAAAAATAAAATTAAAGATCATG